>NC_020177.2:2099575-2114657 GCF_000224145.3 Ciona intestinalis
GGTCCACCGGGCGTGTTTTAGTAGGACTGGTTAACACAGTATACAGCAAAATCGGTATTCACTTTGTCCCTTTATCCATAAAAGTCCCCAAGTTACAACTATACAAAAACTATCGAGGCGTATCAATATGCTGTCTGTCAAATACGTTTTAGATATCTATGATTTAAAAGTGTTTTATATATAGTAGGGTGGGGTAAGATGGGACATGTTTTTATTCTATTTTCTCGTGCCATTTGGTAGTAAAAAAATGGTAGTTACAAAATTAAACAACCGTAGCCTCGCAGCTCTAAAAGACCGTTATTAAAATTGTTCAAAACAAGACAAGATTTCGTTAGAAGTTTAATGCTCGTAAACAGAAAATAACCCCCGGCATTAGACAGTTTCGTGTATTGCTATCCGCTTTGGAAATTTCACGACGTGTTTTCGTCCATACGCTTGAGGTTTAGCAGTCATATAGGTGCTGATTCGCATAAACATTCATAAATGTATATGTGTAGCTATTACTTTAATCTGTTCTTAAATATATAACGGTTTAAATCTATCCTTAAATAGTGCAGGTTGTAAGACACTTGTTGCAATTCGACCCTGATTTCATATAAATTGAAAATAAGGTACATATACGTACGGTTGGTCGACCGTTTCGGTCTCTCCCCACCCGCACAGAAAGAGTGAGATCCAAACCACTCGCATTCGCTGTGAAGCTGCCGTCATTATTAACGCTAACACTGGAAAACATCGGTTGCAATGAATAAACAAATGTAGTATAGTGGGGTAAGATGGGGCAAATTTTCATTCTATTTTCTCCCTTTGCACGAAATACTCAAAGCTCCCTTTGCACGAAATACTCACCGGGCCGTGTGTTTTAGTATGGCACGTTCCATCGGGTCCTCACTGGGCCCCACCGGGCGTGTTTTAGTAGGACCGGTTAACACAGTATACAGCAAAATCGGTGTTCACTTTGTCTCTTTATCCATAAAAGTCCCCAAGTTACAACTATACAAAAACTATCCAGGCGTATCAGTATTCTGTCTTTAAACTCATGAACTATTTAAAAGTGTTTTATATATAGTAGGGTGGGGTAAGATGGGTCATGTTTTTATTCTATTTTCTCGTCCCATTTGGTAGTAAACCAAGATTATTCAAACAATTAAAAAACTGTATTTTCACGAATCCCATAGACCGTTGTTAATTGTTTAAAACACGATCGGGATATTTGGATATTTTTTGCTAAAGGTGCGTCCTTATCTTACCCCACATTATTATATGGTCCTTCACAGCAAATGTTAATTATTATAGCTCAAAAACAGTTTTTAAAACGAATTATGCAATTTTTATTTCAAACAATTTAATGAAAAATAAAAAATGTTTGTCATGTATACACAATGAAAAAGTATCTTACAACCAAACACGGTAGTTGATATGCCAATTGCCCCTCATTGCAAAAGATGCTGATCGAATTCGAAGTGTGATCACGTTTGGTGATGACGTCGTAACATTCCCGAAAGAAAATCTTGTGACTCGTATGCTGAAACATCAGTTGAAATTGAGTTGTTTCATTTTACATGCACTTAGATGCACGCTATTTACTGTATTATACGTAAAAAAGTCAGCGTAAAAGTAGTTTATGCTCTGTACAAACTTTAAATGTGAGCATAGCCATATATTTTAAAAATAAGAAGCTAAATCGTCTATTTGATTATCGCGTGTAGCGCCTCGACATTAGTCAATAATACACGTTCTCCAAAAAATATAGAGCTCACAACAGCAAAAAAGGGCGCAGACGCTAAAGTACATTAACTGATACAAATTGAACAAATGGATGAATGAATGAATGAATGAATGATGAGATGGATGAATGAATGACACTTATTTAACCGCGCGCTGGGCGACAGTTGCTATATTTCATACACCCAATTGTGCCCAATTACAACTTTACAAGTTATACCTATGTGTAGCTATGTAGGTGATTATCTTTCTTTGTTTGCCCTCTTATTTCTCTATGTCAATTTAGACAACCCATGAGTGAACACTGAGTTGGAGCCATGGCCGTTTAATGTGTTGATCCCACTTCCTTAAAAAAACTGGGTTTCATGCAATTAGATAAAACTGGGATTCATGCAATTTTTGTTCGGCAAAAAAGCGGGAAATTAGGGCCTAATAATTGTTCAATTAAAAAGACCTAATGAATAAAATAACCACACACAAGATTTACCAATAAAAAGTAGGACACTGTAATGGAAAACGATTTTTTCGTCCCACTTATTAATATAAAAAAAATTGAAAACCTATAAGTCGTAATGAACAATCAAAAAGAGTCAAATGTCATTAATGGTTAAGTCTATGTCGCCGCATTACACATTGGGTATAATGCCTATACCTAATACCAACTTAGTTGGATTGTGATATATGGGATTTAGGTGGTAACGATATTCTAGCTTACCCCACAGTAGGCTACTAATGAATGAATTTAGCTTACTTTGACTTCGCGTGGCCGGAAAACGACAGTCGTTATAACACTGGTGTTCATACACCTCGTGCCAGCTTACGAGTTACCCAGTATGTTACTTTGTGGGTGATTATTTTGGGGAGATTTTCGTTATTTTTTAATGTGTGGCTGATAATTTGGACGACCCATTAATTGGTGACCACTGGGTTGAAGCAATTGTCGTTATTTGTCTTGCCCAAAGACACATAGGCCCACAATCGTAGCCGCGAAGAGACTTGAATCTATTACCTCTGGGTTACAGGCAGGCTCGCTAACCAACTGTGCTACGGCACTGCACAATACCATGGCTTTCAGCCAAAAATGTAATATCTTCTTAAGCGGACTGTTTCTTAACCCGTTAGTCAATTTTCATGGAAAACTAAAGTCTAATTTAATATTTTGGTGTATAGATATTCCCACGACTCCCATAGTATTCTGACGAGTCACATAGACCGTTGTTAATTGTTTAATTTTAAAACACGATCAGAATATTTGGATATTATGCGCTAAAGGACTCCCAGCATCATATCCCACAATACTATATCTAGTTTTTTTACCTTTATCCGTTTCGCACAACGTGATTGGTTAAAATCGCCTATAAAATTCTGATTTTTTTAATATTGTTGATTAGAATTCATTAACATCCTACAAGCAATTTTAAATACGTGTTGACCGTGTTCATTCACTGAGCAATAAAGCCGATTCCATTTATGACAGTCACAGCAAGGATATATGGCGCAATCAATATATGAATATTTCCGAGTTTTTAAACAGACACTATTTTAAAGAAAGTGAGCTCGCATACGATGTTTTAAATATTGCATTAGTCCGTATATTTTAAGTGGTTGGCTCACTGTAAAAGGTTGTCTGTGTTTTGGGCTACAGCAGGTACTGAACGGCACAAGATTTGATTCATCGGCCTGGGGCAAAAACCTTAACCCAAAGCTGTTTTGCATATATCGTAGGCAGAACACGGAAGAAAAAAAAATCGATTTTGTGTTTAAGACATCTATAAAAATGAGAAAATTTATTAATGTGTCAGGTCTTGAACGAGCCACATATCTAAGATGAGTCTCAATGAGCGTATTTGAACCTTAGCAAAATGTTCAAATTGCCACGCAAATATTTCAGTTTAAATATTTGTTCAGAACAAAGTTTTTCGACTTGTCATTTTTTAAACAAAAGTTGGAGAAAAAAATATTTGAAGCGTTGTACGAAATAAACAAGTCGTTTCTATATTATTTTATTTTTATTTTATATTTTTGGATAGCATTTCGTAAAACGATTTGGGTAAATTTTCTATGACAAATATGAAGTTCGTTGGTTTGTTTTTCGCGATAGCAATGACAATTCAACTAAGTTGTGTGTCTCGATGTGAGGGGCAAGCTGGGATGAAGATAAAAGTCAACAATCGAGGTCTAGGATTTGGTAAGTGGTATAATTTAAACTTTCCAATTGTGTGGGTATGCATTGTTTTTATGGTGGACAATTTATGTATAGGCATTATACCCAATGTGTAATGCGGCGACATAGACTTAGCCATTAATGACATTTGACTCTTTTTGATTGTTCATTACGACTTATAGCATTTCTATTTTTTTATATTAATCAGTGGGACGAAAAAATCGTTTTCCATTACAGTGTCCTACTTTTTGTTAATAAATCTTGTGTGTGCTTATTTTATTCATTAGGTCCTTTTAATTGAGCAATTATTGGGCCCTAATTTCCCGCTTTCTTTGCCGAACAAAAATTGCATGAATCTCAGTTTTATCTTTATAACCATTTTTTCCAGAAAAAGTATTCTTTATCGTAAAAACATTTTTGACATAACCGAAATTTCATGTGGAGCTTTTCAGTTGCCATTAAATTTTGCAGTAACTGATGTTGTTAAAAGACTGGCTCGAAGTTACGTCACAAGCAACTCGAATCTCGGCAGCTACAGTGGGAGATACAGTATTGCAAGTTACAACTTTAACAAGTGAGGTTAACATTAAACTTAGATAGAAAACTCTTTGCTCCGCCGCCGTGGAATTTGTCCACAGCATTAAGGATGTGTGGATCAACACATTAAACGGCCATGACTCCAACTCAGTGGTCACTCATGGGTTGTCGAAATTAACACACAGAAATAAGAGGGCAAACAAAAAAAGATAATCACCTACATAGGTATAACTTGTAAAGTTGTAATTGGGCACAATTGGGTGTATGAAATATAGCAACTGTCGCCCGCGCGCGGTTAAGTAAGTGTCATTCATTCATCCATCTCATCATTTATTCATTCATTCATCCATTTATTCAATTTGTATCATTTAATGTACCCTAGCGACTGCGCCCTTTTTTGCTGTTGTGAGCTCTATATTTTTTGGAGAACGTGTATTATTGACTAATGTCGAGGCGCTACACGCGATAATCAAATAGACGATTTAGCTTCTTATTTTTAAAATATATGGCTATGCTCACATTTAAAGTTTGTACAGAGCATAAACTACTTTTACGCTGACCTTTTTACGTATAAAATTGTATTCATACAATAAATAGTGTGCATGTGAAATGAAACATCTCAATTTCAACTGATGTTTCAGCATACGAGTCACAAGATTTTCTTTCGGGAGTATTGGCATTACGACGTCATCACCAAACGTGATCACACTTCGAATTCGATCAGCATCTTTTGCAATGAGGGGCAATTGGCATATCAACTACCGTGTTTGGTTGTAAGATACTTTTTTCTTGTGTATACATGACAAACATTTTTTATTTTTCATTAAATTGTTTGAAATAAAAATTGCAAAATCCGTTTTAAAAACTGTTTTTGAGCTATAATATTTAACATTTGCTGTGAAGGACCATATAATAATGTGGGGTAAGATAAGGACGCACCTTTAGCAAAAAATATCCAAATATCCCGATCGTGTTTTAAACAATTAACAACGGTCTGTGGGATTCGTGAAAATACAGTTTTTTAATTCTTTGAATAATCTTGGTTTACTACCAAATGGGACGAGAAAATAGAATGAAAACTTGTCCCATCTTACCCCACTTTACTATAGTTGTTTATTCATTGCAACCGATGTTTTCCAGTGTTAGCGTTAATAATGACGGCAGCTTCACAGCGGATGCGACTGGTGTGGATCTCACTCTTTCTATGCGGGTGGGGAGAGACCGAAACGGTCGACCAACCGTACGTATATGTACCTTATTTTTAATTTAAATGAATATGAAATCAGGGTCGAATTGCAACAAGTGTCTTACAATCTGCACTATTTAAGGATAGATTTAAACCGTTATATATAGTACAATGGAGGAAGATAGGACAATTAAGACATATTGCCAAATATTTCCAAAATTAAAATAGATGACGGTTTTTGGGTAATACCACGAATTAGTACTATCATTTTACAAATTCGAAAACACCCGGGATACGATGGGACAGTTTAAAATCATTGTTAATTTTGATTATTAAGTGTATTTATAAATAGGAATATACGTAAATAACAAGAAATAATACTGTACGCGTTTAAAATTAGGTCTAAACATTCATTTTCTTGCCCTACTGCTATAGTTTTTAACATGTTACCTGTACATTATATTATTGCATAACAATTGGTATTGTTTGAACGACAATGGGTAATGTTCGAACATCAATGGATAAATATTATATCCTACAAATGTATATGAACTTGTATTAACAGAATATTGACTATAACTATTGATAAAGTTTTTATTTTTGCTACAAATTAGGTATTACTACTCTGTTTTTGGCCTAAGCCACTTCTCATAAATTATCACCAAGTGCAAAAGATCAAATTTCGAATATATTTTAAAAATATTACCTTTTTATTAGATCAGTATCTTATAGTTGAATAAAACCTGAGTTATAAATTACTAAATTAAAAGCAAATCTTTCAAAGTTTGGCAATGAAAACATACAAAACTACAATGTGGGGGAAGGTGGGACTCTAAATTGAAATATATTTACATTAGCAGTATTCTGCAACTTGTAGTTAACCTACCGAATTTAACAGGCTGTGCTAGTTTCTTTGCCATGTAAACTTCATATATATAACGTTAAACCGATATTTTGTTGTTGTTTTTATCTCAAATTAAAGTCATATTCACCCCTGCCTATTTTCCTCATGTTTATATCTAAGTGTTTTTTACAAAACTAAAAGTTTTTTAAGACAAAATAAAACTGTACAAAATATTCAAGGTTATTTTATGAAGCTATGAAACTAGTTTAATCGTTCGCACACGCAAACTAAAAAATGTTTTACCTGTTTAAAGTATACTGTTTCTATTTTACATATTTTTTTAATATTTAAAAACAGTAATCAGCTTTGACGGGCGTTTTATAAAGTCGTGATAATACTGTAGAATAATTCTGTGACCTTATTTTCCTGATTATCATTAAATGCGGGGTCCGTAAAAAGAAAATTAAAAAAAAAGTCTCGTCTGACAAAGTGTCCCATCTTCCCCCACCCTATTATATTTACGAACAGATTCAAGTAATAGCTACATATATATGTTCATGAATGTTTATGCGAATCAGCACCCATATGACTGCTAAACCTCAAGCGTATAGACGAACACACGTCGTGAAATTTCCTGCGTGGCCGCACGAAACCGTTTGATGCCGGAGGACGGAGGTCTTTTTAGATTACGAGCATTAAATTTCTAACAAACGCAGATAAGTTCTACTTCAAGTTGCTCAGCCGATATTGGAAACATGAACACTCGGGTGTCGGGCTCCAGTTTATCATTCTTGTACAATATTCTTTTGAGGTTTAACTCAAATAGCGTTCGCAACACATTCGCTGCAAGGGTAATATTTGAATTATTATGTTCACCACAAAAAATGAAACTTTCCTTACCTTTTTTTCAGATCTGCCCAACTGTTAAGTCAGCGATCCAAAGTCGGGCAAATTCTATTTTAAGAAACTTGAATGGTAAAATTTGTTAACTTTGCATTCACTATTTGAATCACTTTTCAAACCATTTTGTAACTTCAGCATTTTAATGTATAAGTGACCTATACACGGACAATGCTAAACTATATAGCATAAACAGTTTAATAAATTCACAAATACCCCAGAGGTCTTAAAGCAATCACAAAATTTGAAAATGTACGTTTATATGTTTTTATGGTATACATTTTAGCGTTGTAAATAACATTCAAATATAACCATTTGTTTATTCTTGACTTACGACACATACGTACATATAGTTAACTATGCGCTGACCACCACGACAAGCATTGACCTGGCTCTCTCCCGCCCACCAACGACAGCTTCAAACCAAATAACTGTGTTCTCAAGAGGACGCTGTTTCCCAACTAACAACCCTTCAATGACGTAAGTTTAATGCGAAAGTCCGGCGTCGTGGCACAGTTGATTACCCCCGCATGCATAGAACCCACATGTTGTGGGTTCAAGCCTCGTTGCTGCTACCGTTGTGAGCGTATGTGTACTTGGGCAAGGCACTTAACGGCAATTGCTCTAACGCAGTGGTCAATAATGGGTTTTCTAAATTGCATACAATGTATATAAAAAAAGTTTCATGCAAAAAATGGAAACACGGAGTGATATTCTCGTCTTATACCGACTAAACTAGTCGCCGCCTTTTTAATTTGCCCGCCAAAAACTTATATTTTACAGCCTATAGCTTATGTAATGCACCGAATTTTAGTCGGCCTTTTAGTAAATAAGACAATACACCAACTAATTTTTAGTCGACTGACTAAATAACGAGGTAATCATATAGTGAACCCGACATACTCACTTTATTCGGTAGGCGAGAACAACAGCACCTGACTTGGTCTCAAAATTGCCCCTAAATAAAATTCGTATAGATTTAAGTGTCGGTAATTTGTTTGATTACCATCGACAGAATTCCAGTAACGGCAGAAAATTTGCCAGAATTTCAAATGACGTCATCTCATATGATCCGCATGATCGTTGGGGATTACGTCATAAACACATTTCTTTACGTACAATGGGTTTTGGGAAGCTGGGATTTCTGGTTTGACCCGGACGCAGTAAGTAAACCATAAAACATTAATATATATTGTTTTACATAAAACACCATAATATATTGCTCCAACCTAGTGGTCCTTAATGGGTTGTCCAAATTATCACCCATACATAAAAAAATAATAATCCGGCGCCGGGGCAAAGTGGTAAGCGCGCCTGCCTGTAACCCAGAGGTATAATGGGTTCAAGGCTCGTTGCTGCTACCATTGTGGGCGTATGTGTTCTTGTGCAAGACACTTAACGGCAATTGCTCTTTATGAAATTTAGGAGAAAATTCGTTCACTATATTTTAAACAAACCAGTTGTCATTGGATGATTAAAATATAGATGAGATTATAGAACAAAACGTTAAAAGGGACAATCTATGTCAGTTTTGTTGCACAAACTCGTCAATAATTGCGTTTTCATCTTTGATCTCACGCTTTGCCCTAGCAAGCTCATTGTCCCAAAAACCCCAACCCCCACGACGACCACCGCGATTCTGTCGACTATAACGACCACCACCGCCACTCCGTCCACTAAAATAAATTGTTTGAATTATTACTTGGTTTCGTGCTTAGTGATAGTAGGGTGCGGAAAGACAACAAATCATATCCAAATATCCTGATCGTGTTTTAAACAATTAACAACGGTCTATAGGAGTCGTAAGGATACGGTTTTATAATTCTTTGAATTCTCTTTGTTTAGTGTCAGTGTGACGGGAAGATAGAACGAAAAGGTGTCACATCTCCCCCCCCCCCCACCCTACTATATTTATAGTCGGCTGGTGGGACAACCTAAAGGTTTAACCACGGGTGTATGCTACCAGCATATATACCGAGGGCGATCATTTACCCCACAATCCATTTATTTGAATGTTTAATTTAATAAGCCAAAAATATAGGGCTGTTTTAACCATAGAAATAAAAAAGAATAGAACGCACATCTCAAATGTCGGTAAAGGAGAGAGCATGATACACTCTCTCTTTTTCACGACTCGTTCCCGTTTACTATTGTAGTCAATGGAAGCCAGGGCGTTTTATGTAGTTTTTCTTCGTTTTTTGACTTAACTTAAGTTTATAGGAAAAAAATAACTATTTTCAAACATATGTATATATATATATATGTTGGCGGTCACGCCAATGGTCACGTGAATAGAAAAAAGAATAAATCACGGTTTTAGGCAGTTGCGCATTCTACTCTTTTTTATTTCCGTGGTTTTAACCGCCAGTGTTATAAAGGGCGTCAATATATGGTCCGCGCTAGGAATACACCTAAACTGCTCAGAAAATAAGGGGCCTGTTGACGCGAATAATGCCCATTATAATGCATTGTTTCGTCACGGTTTTATGAATGGAATTTAGTTCTTTTTCAACCTTAATACAATTGAGCCTGTATATTTGCATTTGTGGTTAGTTTTAATTAATTTTGTTGTTATAATAAAAGTTTGAGCGCGTGTACACGTAGTTTTGCACACCACTGTTATTGTGTGACTGTTTAACATAGATTAGTTTCGCTAAAACATCATGAAATCGCGGTAAAACAACTTGATTTTCACATTTAACCATACAGAACGTTCTATTCGTTCGGACGAAAGTGGTTTCTAACATGTTCTTGGGCTGTTACTGATGGCTGGCATATCATAGATGACAAATACATTATCGAAATCTAATTAAAAAAAGCATAACATGTTTTAATGTCAGAAATATACACTTTTATTCCTTGCAAGCAAGCCTTTAACTATAGCACTAATACCCTTTGACAAATAAGACGTAACTGATCAGTTTTTTAAATTAAACGAACCGTTTTTAAAAAAACCCACTATGGCAATGACATTGCGTAAATATTTTGCGGGTCTTAAGAATAAACATTTTAATTTTGGCCTTAGATAAAAAGCAATATATCGTAGGATACACAACAGATAAAACACTTCCATTTTTACAACTTTTGGTATAATATAGTACGGTGGTGGAAAATGGTACACCTTTTATTCTATTTTCACGTCCCATTTGGTAGTAAACAAAAAACGTTCAACGATTTATAAAATCTTATTCTCACGACTTCCATAGACCGTTGTTATTTGTTTAAAATATCATCAGGATGTTTGGATGTTATTTGCTAAAGGTGTCTTCCCCTACCCTAATATATATATTCCAAACATCCGGTTTCGGACACCAGGACATTTCTCGTTTACAGTATAAAACAAAATCAAATTCGTTTTGCTTTCCTTTTAATATTGTACTCTTTTTCTTTTGACAGCTTGCTGGATTTCCGCCAACAGGGTTCGAAAATGTCCTAGGAAACAGGTGTGTTGTGTATACGCATGCGGCTTTACTGTAGTTTAACATCGTTTTATTAAACCAAAAAATCTCGCAGTAACAACACAGTTGTCCAATTGTGAAATTAGGTGCAGTAGCTTAAAAATAAGCGTGCACAACCTCCATTATGCACGCTTGTTTTTTGCATGACTGACAATTTGGAAAATTCCTTATTGCGTCGAAGCATTCACTGTTATATCATAAACGCGAAGAAGGTGGCAGCATAGAGCTCCGAATCCTTATATTTTGGTTACGGAGCTAATTTTTGAATGCTGATTGTTTACTACGGGACGAGCAAACGGAATAAAATAGTGTCCCATCGTCCCCATCCTACTATAGATACTGTGTGACGAAATTAAGGGATAGATCTTAAATCTTAAAGCAATATCAAAACTTTCCAGATTTGAACCATATATTTAAAATTACACTTTCTATCTATAAATGGACACTTTATACTTTCCAGGCCCCTTCGGTTTTTCGTACACCCCAGCGAGAGCCCTGTTGCTCGCACAACATCGGAGAATGTGAATATAACAGCCAAGTTTGACCTTGTTACTTTTGTAGTGGCTGAAAACGGTAGATTGAACGATGTTCTCAACATTTCAATAGTAAGCGAACTATGGTTGATTATGTATCGAAAACTAAAATTATCCTGGCTGGCTGTGGTGCGTTTATGTTGTTTATTTGGTGTGTTTACTACACATGTATTCAGTCGATTCTTTACACGTTAAATGTCAAAATAATATTCCTGCTTATGTACGTGATCGTGATTTTTTGTGTAAAAGATAAATCTATAGTTTATCACAGATCAGCACGCGAATTTTAGTCTTTGATTCTTCGTGATATTTTATTATATATATATATATATAGTGCTCTGGGGTAAGATGAACACCTTTAGCACATAATATCCCAATATCCTGATCGTGTTTTAAACAATTAACCATGGTTTATATGGGTCGTGAGAATAAGGTTGAATAATTATTTGAACGTTCTATGTACTACCAAAATACACGAGAAAATATATTAAAAATGTGTCCCATCTTTTCCCACCCTACTATATATATATGTATGTACCTCAAAACTAAACTAAAACTGGTTGTCTTATCATGATACAGGCAGCTAGTTTGACTGGTAATGTGACAGTGGAGAATGGTAATCTGCGTAGTCAGATCGGTTCAATAACCACCAAGTCAACCGTGTCCAGTTCCAAGATCGGGTTTCCCATCCCCGTTGTACTGGTTAATCAGATTGTGAACGAAATAGCTCAGAGGTTGTTGCCAAGATTAAATGGTGAGTTTTTAAATTAAGACTGAGAGTCTAAGTTACATTTCGTCTAGGTCTTATAATCACAAAAACGGACACAATGTGTTATAATTTCCATCACGCCCACATAGTTCATTATAAGACATCGATTGAATTGAGTAATAATATACCATCGCAAGTTATATACATAGTACTGTGGGATAAGATCGGACACCTATAGCAGATAATATCCAAATATCTTGATCGTGTTTTAAACAATTAACAGCGGTCTATGAGAGATATGGTTTTATAATTTTTGAATGTTCTTTGTTTACTACCTATATAAAGAAAGCCGCATTAAAAAATAAAACTCTATATTCTTTACAAATATGTTTATGGTTTATTTTAGTTGTGTACCTTTTATCAGTTTTAAAGTTTTCTTGTAATACCTCTTCTTTTAGCTGTTTCAATGACGCAGAAAACAATATCACTGCCGGTGGGGTTCGCGGCTTCAAATGTCGTCGTTAACACGGTGGAGGTGGGTGCATGCGTTTGAATTAACATGACTTTACAATTCTTTGAAACCACTGAAGTTTCCCTTAACAGCAGTTATCAAATGTTCCAAAAACTTCAAGTTTATATCTCACTTATTCCAGATACCCTCGCATTTACTTTATAATAGCCCCAAAACTATAGGGGCCCTAGATTTATCCCGGTGCATCTCTATCGAATTCCCTTTTTTTATAAATATGACCAAACTGCTGTCTCGCGGTGTTTTGACCTTTAATATGTATAGTGGGGTGGAGTAAGAGACATGTTCTCATTCAATTTTTTTGTCCTATTTGGTAGTAAACATAGAATATTTACCACATTACATAACCACAGCCCCGCGACTTTAAAAAGAGCGTTGTTAAATGTTCAAAACACGATCAAGAAATATGGGATTAAGGGGCTAATGGTATCCCATCTTACCCACAATACACTATAACAAACGAAGGCAAACAATTACTATACTGCAGCTGTGGTAAAAGTCCCTTCAAACGACACCAATGTCTATTATGAACTAAAATATGCTCGTTACATTACGTTCAAATGCTTCGGTAACGCTTGTTTTATTTTACTTGCAGCACGGTTTGGAGATAGCAACCGATATGACACATGCCGGTTAATTGTAAAGAATGCGGACGTACTTTTACCTTTATCAATCAGTTGCAAAATAAATTTCTGTAAAGAGAGTACGTTTGGTTGTTTGGTCAATAAGATAATAACAGGACGTATATGTAACGTCCGTTGAATTGCGCTAGCCAGTCTTAGCCGGAATAGGTGACGTAATATCCGGAACATTTGTATAATTAACATTTCATCTGAAATGTTAGACAAGTGGTCTACATCCTGCCTTTTGTAAATTTATTAGTTATAGTGGTATAGCACAATAATACCACATGTGTAAGAACAGAAAGAAAAGGGCAAACGCAGCATTTTTATATGCTGACCCCCGTGACTATTCCCCCCGGCTACTTCCCCGCCGTGACTATTCCCCTTTCAGACTATTCCCCCCCGGCTATTCCTCCCCGGGGAACTAGCCGGGGGCGAAATAGCCCCAGGGGAATAGTCTTGGGGGGCAAATTGCCGGAGGGGAATAGTCACGGGGGGGAGATAGCCAGGGGGAAATAGTCATTGGGGGGAATTAGCCGGGGGGGAATAGTTATTGGGGGGAATTAGCCGGGGGGGAAATAGCCAGGGGGAATTAGCCGGGCGGGAAATAGTCGGTTGTACGCGTCGGGGCGCTTGTTCGTAATTTCCCGTGATGGTTATAGAGCACGCTGTGCTTGCACAGATTGTAGGTTTTAAATCAATATGTGGAAACCTCTGCAAGTTACGTTAATACGCAGTCCTATATACGTTTATATATGTATAGTAGGGTGGGGGAAGATGGGAACCTTTATCAGACGAGACTTTTTTTTTAATTATCTTTTTACGGACCCCCCACTTATTGATAATCAGGATTCAGGAATATAAGGTTACAGAATTATTCCACAGTATTATCACGACTTTATAAAACGCCCGTCAAAGCTGATCACTGTTTTTAAATATTAAAAAAAATATGTAAAATAGAAACAGTATACTTTGAACAGGTAAAAAATGCGAAATAGTAAGGTGCCTTTTTGTAATGCTCGCTAAATCATAGTAAAGTCAATGATTTTTTTAGTTTGCGTGTGCAAACGATTAAACTATTTTCATAGCTTCATAAAACAACCTTGAATATTTCGTACAGTTTGATTTTTTCTCATGAAACTAGTTTTAGTTTTGTAAAAAACACTGAGATATAAGCATGAAGAAAACAGGTAGGGGTCAATATGACTTTAATTTGAGATAAAAACAACAAAAAAATATCAGTTTAACGGTATATATATAAAGTTTACATGACAAAGAAACTAGCACCGCCGGTTAAACTCGGTAGTTTAATTACAAGTTGCAGAATACTGCTAATGTAAATGTTACGTAAAGTGTGGTCCGGGACGCTGCTCTAACGGCTTACCGCGACTGAGCAGACTGATGTATGGTTTCTTAATACACAGTTTAATAACGTATAAAACCACTGTAATAAAACAATAAGGATAACGTTCAAACGGTAATCCTTTAGCTGGTGGCCACCTGAAATTTTTGTTTCAAAATGTTCCTTAGGTCTCCCTGATACCCACTGTATAATTTTGTTTTGAAAAAACTCGGGCGTTCGTGTCGAAAATTAACTTTAAAAGTGCACGAAATTATGCTGCGTCACCGTATTTTCCACACCAGCCGTTATGAATTAAACCAAGGTTAGATTATTACGTCATAGAATGCGTATTGTTACGTTTGATTCCTACGTTAAAACAGTGGGAAAAAACAAGGCTGTAACGTATGTAATATACCACTATTGTGACGTAACAGACCGCGATTGTGACGTAATAAATCGTTAACCTTACGCAAATCAGACGAATTACGGTGACGAAGCATGTTTTCGCGCATTTTTAAAGTTATTTTCGACA
>NC_020177.2:2115157-2147436 GCF_000224145.3 Ciona intestinalis
TTTTTCTTAAAAATACATAAAAAAGTTTTAATCATGATTCAATTAAATAACTATTGTTTAATTAAGGGCATTTAATAAAGTAGCTCAGCACAGGTTTTTTTATTTGCGTAACTGCACTTTTAATTTGCATATTTTTACTTTGTAAGTAGTAATGCATGATTGAATGTCATGTGAAATGTGGAAAGGGCTATTATGGGTAAAATTTTAAAATTATTTACAATACAAAATACTCAGCATTCGTCACTTTTTCAGTTTTGCGAGAATAATGTTTTTGTAATTTTTAAATTTGTATTTTACATCAATTATATTATAAATGCTTTATAAAATACTACACAATCTATTTACATCAGCCATGTCAACAAGAGAACTACATACACGGATCCACGTCTTGCTTTCGCAGTGGATGTTATTGAATCAAGGAAGGTTTCAGTAAGACAGAGGTTTGATGCAAGCAGTACAACGGATCAGGTGCTTATGGGTTCAGACTTAACTGGAAAGGTTGCCATTGTTACTGGTGCAAATTCAGGAATAGGTAAGTTTAGGTTTTACCCAAACTGCATTTCTGCGGAAATTCCTTGTAAATGAACAGCATCTCATACAAAAAGATCCGATGCATGAAAACTTATGTATAAAGGATATGGTAAATTATACCTATTTTTACAATTAAAAAAAATATAGAAGGGGCCTGTATAGTATATTAATGGGGCTCCATATAAAAGAATAATTCTGTTTTATTTGGGGGAAAACGATACATCATATAAACTGCCTGCGTTATTGGCCAAAATTGACCTTTTAACCCAAATATAGAAATTTAACGGCTAATGCAAAAAATTACAAACCTATGTATTTCTTGCTATTTTTTCATTATTAAAATTTTGTTTCAGGTTTCTTAGGTTATAAAGCACAAGCTTTTGCTATTATGGATTGTGAGACTTCATACCTGTCATAAATTCAAGTTACAGTGTGATTTATTGTTCATTTCCAGGGTTTGAAACAGCACGTGCGTTGGCATGCCATGGTGCACGAGTTGTGCTTGCATGCAGAGATTTAGAGAAGGCAAACAACGCTATTTCCGATATTAAGAGCAGCAGAGTAAGTGTTTCCATGTTTTTAGTTTCTGGTTTATTAAAGTAACTGTGTATGCTCTTTTTTTGTAATATTGGTAATATAATATACACATGGGGTTTCTATTTGAATAAGAGACTGACGATGCCATTTAGATGAAATATTTATCTCTTTTATTATACAATTGGTTGGACTTGATTTTTGTCTGTTACGTTTTTGTAGCACCAGATCCTTCTTGGGTTTTTAAGGTTTAGATTTGGGTTAAGAAAATCATTTGCTTTCATCACTGGTGGAAATACACATAATGTTGGACATATTAAGATGCGCAAGATAAAATAATCAAAATAAAGGAATGTAACTTGCTTTATCCTTGGGTGCCGGGAAAACGACAGTCTTTATCACATGAATAATCTGTTTCATACACCTTGTGCCAGCTTACAAGTTACCATAAAATGCACGTTTAAAAACGACTTGTTTCTTTCTATTTGTACTCTTAACTTATTAACAATACTGCTAGTTTAATTAACATAATAAAATACTTTTTTTTTAAATAACATTTTTATTATGTGCATAATCAGAATACACACATTTTTTTTAATCCTGTGTGAACTCTAATGTAATCGTTCATTTATTTTAAAATTCGATTTGAAAATCTTTGTTTATCTAAAGGATGATGTAAAAGTGATTGCCATTCAACTAGACTTGTGTTCACTTCAAAGCATTCAAAACTTTGCTGATGACTTTCTTAAACTTAAATGGTAAGTTAAAATTTAAAATTAACGCTTTTATCTTTCCTTGTTAGTTCTTAGTATACACTGTTTATCCTGCTGAGTTACCACTGGACAAATATTGTGTCCAAAATTGCTCACAGTCACATTAATATACAGCTGCAAATTTTGATCACAGTAATTGACAGCAGTTTGCTTTATTTATAGTTGACACTGCAGACCAATATTCTGTTTCTTTCAATATTTTAATAATAGGTAACAACTAATAAATATTTAAGCAAAATGCATAACGTTTACTGCTCAACTAACGCCAAAATTGGTTAGCGCGCTTGCCTCTAACCTAACGTAATGGGTTCAAAGTCTGTTGCTAATATTATTGTGGGCGCATGTGTCCTTGGGCAAGACATTTAACGGCAATTTCTCCAACCCAGTGGTCACTAATGGGTTGTCCAAATTATCAGCCATTCGTAAAAAAAAATCCCCAAAAATAATCCCCTACAAAGTAACACACATGGAACTCGTAAGCTGATATGAGGTGTATGAAATAGTGCACCTTTGTTATAACCGCTGTCTTCCTTTCCTGGCCACGTGGGGATAAAGCAAGTTACATTCATTCAAAACAATAAGAATGTTCTAAACTATCGTGAACCAAATCACACTGTGGCCAAGTGTAAATAATTTAGTCAAACAGGTTGTTTTGTTAAACCACAGTTTAACATAACGCCCTTTCTGTGGATTAAATGTTCTTAATAAGTTAGCAGTAGAAGTGTTATACCATATAGTCAGTATTACCCAAAAAACATCTAATTGGAAAATGGCCAATTACTTTCAAACACAAACTATAGGGCAAACTGCATTTTGCAAAAATGACAGCATTACATACAAAAAAATCCCATCCATGGCAACTTATATAGGATATGGTTATACTGGTTGCTTGAGTTCGTTAGTTCTTTTTTTCGCGCTATACCGTTCGTCTAGTAATGATGTCAACGTATGAAATCTGACGTCAGCGGTCCAATCGTTACGGCGTTTTTCTCTCTTTTGGTGTCCGCCTCTGTTTGATCTCTCTAGCCCCATTTCACGGTCGGAATATCCGCGTCTCTCCCCGCTTTCATTCGCCACTCTTCGCCGTCCGCTTCTCTGCAGCTACATATAGTAGGGTGGGTAAAAAGGGACATGTTTTCTCATTTGTCGTCCCATTTAATAGTAAATAAAGATTATTTACAAATTATATAACTGTGGGCCCGTGGCCCAGCGACTCTAAACAGCGGGGTTAATTGTTTAAAATAGGATCAGGAAATATGGGAATTAAGGGCTAATGGTATCCTAGCTTACTCCGCTGTACTGTGTGGTTTTTATTAGACCTATTGGATAGTAATTGCGCCTGGCTGAACCTGACGTTAGGAAAGGTGCCCATTTACGTTTTTTAAAGGCTAGATTAATTTGAAAATGTGCGTGAGATTTTCGTGTACGATGTAAAATATCTAGTAGCGTTTTGTGCAGGCAGTGATATGAAAGTCAACCTGTATAGTTTTACAAGCAGTTTAGATTGTTGTCTTTGGGCAAAGCAAGTATACAAAGTGGAAATGCAGTATTTAGCGATTAAGAAATAGCAGAATTAAATTAATTAAGATTTTAAAATTTAAATGTCCTCCGCCCCTTCCGGATCACTGTGAGAATACATTAGAAGTTAGCAAGTTACAAGGTTTAAGATGAGACTACTGTTTTGCGCCCCTTATGCAGTTTTAGTCGCGTTTTTTTCAGTTTATCGTCAGCAGTCAATTAACACCAAATTTACAACCCTAAAAACAGTTTACGCTTTGAAACAATGGGGTAAATTACCTTCGGCAGTTTCGTGACAAATGTTTTGTCCTCTGGTTCCTCGTCATCGTAGATAGGTCTTCGTGTTACATCCGGAAGAACAATCGGTCTTCTACGGGCGTGTGCGACGCTGTGGGAATGGACAAAAGATGCATTTTGAATGAATTGCCGTTTAGTGTCTTGCCAAAAACACAGCATACGCCCACAATGGTAGCAGCGACGAGCCTTAAACCCATGACCTCTGGGTTAGAGGCAGGCGCGCTAACCACTTTGCCACGGCGCCGGTTTTGACGTCGAGATAAAGACAGGTCGCAGCAAATTAAAGGAAAACTACTAAGTTCAAACCCGGAAAGATATAAGTTTTAAACAGAAGAAAATCTGCATGTAATCGTTGAAGTTAAAAGTGATAATAAAACGTTAAGGTTTTAGGTTAGCAATAAAAAAAATTAGGTTAGCTACAATTTTGCAAGCCAGGTATAGGTCTATGTGTATAGTCTGTAGATTTCTTATCAGTTATATATATATAGTAGGTTGCGGGGAGACGGGACACCTTTGGCACATAATATCCAAATATCCTGATCGTGTTTTAAACAATTAACAACGGTCTATGGGAGTCGTGAAAATACATTTTTATAATTCTTTGTATGTTCTTTGTATACTACCAAATGGGACAAGAAAATGGAATTTAAAGGTGTCCCATCTTCCTCCACCCTACTATATATATATTTGCGAGAAAAAAAAAAAATTTTCGTGGGAATGATATGTTTAGGTTGGTCGTTTAAAGTTAGTATATCAAACTCACTTCTGCGTTAACTTATCATTGCCGTATGTACAATCCAAACAAAGGATATCAATCTCACCATAGACGGAGTTCACATTAAATCAAAGCTTAACGGCTAACCAACACCTGCGAGTAAACACACACGCCTAAGTTCATACTCACCGTTGGGGAGGTTGGGTCAGTGATAGAACAGCGTCTTGATACGGGTGATCTGGTTTATTGTACAACCTCCCAAAAGCAAAACTCAGCTCGGATGCATTTTCTGGTTCCAGCTGCGAGGTTTATTAAGAAAACTTTTATATAATTTTCAGGGTCATGTAGTTGCGCGTGTAGCCCTATGTACAACGTTATTTACGTCACTTTTATATCTTATGGTGATGGCATGGCCTAAATGTTCATTAGATATACGAAATCAACAATATTTTAAGTTTACTTTTAAAGCATTCTGTTATGACCTTCGCTATCGCTCTTGCGTCTCGCTTCGACCAGTCGTCTTGTTTCCGCTCGAGGGCGCGCAAGAACTTTTCGTGACGTCGCTTTGCCCTCTTTTCCGCCATCTCGTGAGCATGTCGAATATCGTGCAGTCTTATCTCAAGCAGACGGTCATGGCTCATATTATCATACAGAATAACCTGAAAATGACAGCCCTTTACGCTTTTTAACGTAATATATAAATTTAGAAGGGCGAACCTTTTTGGTATAAAGCACCACGCGTAGCTAGTATTTTTACCTGATAAACCACCACACTTACGTTTTAGAATTAGATACTACATTTTGTATAGAAATCCTTTATACACATTTAAACGAAGAAGAAACAAAAATACAGGACATTTCTGTCTTCATGAACAATACGCTTCAAAGCGTATATGTAAAATATAACCGAATATTCATTGGCTGCGCCGTTTCTTTTCGTGGTTTTATGGTAGGGGTAGATGGGACACCATTTTATTCTATTTTCTCGTCCCATTTGGTAGTAAATAAAGAACATTAAAGGAATTATAAAACCGTATCTTCACGACTCCCATAGACCGTTGTTAATTGTTTAAAACACGATTGTGATATTTGGATATTATGTGCTAAATGCGTCCCATCTTTCCCCACAGTACAATCTATAAATATATATATCAACTTTCTTGCCTCTAAAACTTTCTTAGTTCATTTAACAAAAATGATATGTGATTTTGCATATATAACCCCGTTAATGCACTCACCAACACGCCAAAATGATATACCTGAGGCAAATATGACTTTGGTTTCATCTTTTTCGTTCGAAGTACTCCTGTCATTTTGGCAAAATCTTTGTCCAATCTTAACTCCTCTTCCAGTGTTTCCGGGTGAAGTGGGAACAGGTTGCCGCTGTAATCTAAAGCTCAAGGCATGTTAAGACTGCCATAATTTTCGTAAACAATGCGACTTACAAATATAGTATAGAGTGGGGGGAGGATGGAACACCTTTTTATTCTATTTTCTCGTCCCATTTGGTAGTAAACAAAGAAAATTCAAAGAATTATAAAACCGTATACTCACGACTCCAATAGACCATTGGTAATTGTTTAAAACACAATCTGAATATTTGGATATTGAAAGCTAAAAGTACTTCATCTTCCCCACTCTACTATAATACCAAATGTTTTATTTCAAAAAGTAGTTACCGGTAGTGGGCGTTGTATCAATGGAGGGTCCCTTCTTCTCCTTGGCCCGTTTGCTCGGTGAACGGACTTTCCCGTCTCCTTTTCTTGGTCTCTTCATAGCATTCCAGATACTTTCTATATCTGCCTCTGTTAGTTGTTCATTCGGTTGGGATAAACCGCTCTGCTTTCCACTGGATTGCGACATTGTGTTATTTTCAAGCTACTGGTCTTGTGTTTAATTCTGTTTAAAACTACGTTTTAACGCTTGTTGTAAACCTAATGCTCTCTAATTGGAACAACAGAAATGCTTACTTTGTAATATAATGATGTGGGAGAAGACGGGACACCTTTAGCACATAATATCCAAATATGCCGATCGTGTTTTAAACAATTAGCAACGGTCTGTGTGGAAGTCGTGGGGATCACGGTTTTATAATTCTTTGAATGTTCTTTGTTTAATACCATTACCAAATGGGAAAAGAAAATACAATGAAATATGGCCCAACCCACCCACCCTACTATATACGATCATTTTACAGAATATTGAGCACAGTGAATAGTAGCAGCAGTTATACGGGCTGCGGGTGGCCACCTTTTTAAACATATACGTTAAAAACTGTATATTAACAATTTTAAAACCACGCATTACCACCGGTATCGAACTGGACGTATTATACGCCATGTACGTTGCTATATGCCTGTTTCAACATTACAGCGATGACCACCAATGGAAATAACGATTTGAACTACTTTTTTGCCAGTCTATATTTCAAGAAAACTAATAGAAACTAGTTTGCAAACAGATTCTGCCTTCACATTATCAAAAAAATGCAAAAAAACTTCATTTTCGAGCACTTTGCTTGCTACCATCTCGTTACACAAACTTCTATACTCCTCACACATACAATTAAATGAACCTCAAATAACAACCTGACATCTCAACCCCTGGAATATCGCGTTCCACAAACACCCGTATCATGAGTAACTAATCTGGCCAGTGTTGCCAAAATAAAAACACAACTTACATAATCAACGCGTCAGATTCTCGAGCCGGCAACACTGCCCCACGCGTCGTCTGCCATAACTGGGCATGAAACAGGACACCACTCTGTCATGCGGCAACGATCATAAATAGGCTGGCCATACTGAGGTTTTGGAAATGCGACACACTGCTGTATACAATCCAACGCATCACTCACAGAACTCCGTTGTTTCTTTGTCGTATCTGTTTTATTGATGAATGTTATTGAATGTTTTCGCTGGGTAAAAACTTTCGCGTAGATGTCTTTGCAGAATCTCACATTTTGCACCTCATGTGGCTGGATAGTTTTAACATTGCCAGCGTTCATGGTGTATTTCGCTATCAGTTTATTAACCAGTGTTGGTTTTATTATTAGTGTAGTATAATATTACACACACAACACATCAAAAGTGCTGCTGGTTTATTGTCTTGGGTTCTCTCAAGTGTCGACTTTTAATTTACACGTGACTTCTCTCAAATTAATGAACAAACATCTCTCGGTCTCCACAGGTCGTATAGGTTTTTATACTCTGCAAATATACTGTATTGCTAATTAACGATATTTTATAATGAATGTAGCTTTTCTGTAATAATCAAGACTGATCTTAAATTCTACACAAAAAAGAGCAAAATTAAGCATTGGGTTTTGGGCGCATTGTGTGTTTTAGTTCCGAACCACTATTAATGTCACAAAAATCTTTCGCCACGATCACATCTTGTTTATTTACTTGGTTGCTCAACCTCGATTTCCAATGTTCGTGACACTAATCCATGGCTGCCTAATGTTACAGCTAACCAGGACAAGACCTCGAGTTGGACGCCTCGTGGCCGCGAATTGACCACGTTTTTGCGACATTTTACAGTCACTTGGGAGCGCTGTAGAGTCGCCCAAACCGTGTGTATATGCGCATTTGCACCCGGACCAAACATCATGCCCAGATCATACACGAAACCGCTTGGTAGACACTTTATTTTTACCGGTTCCGGGTGTAGGAAGACTGGGACCTACCATAATTAATCAAACAGAATGGCATTAGGCTTTCTTTAACCTGTCCTATACTCCCTGTCAGGCCTCTTCACATTCTCGTTCTAAACGCTGGTGTGTTTATGTTGCCATGGCAACTGACAGAGGATGGAATTGAGAGAACATTCGCCGCTAATCACGTGGGCCACTTTCGGCTAACACAACTCTTGCGCGACGTGCTGCTCCGTAGCGCCCCCGCCCGAGTGGTGGTCGTCTCATCAGAGAGTCACAGGTAGGCCAACATTGATAAATATTGTATAGGAGGGCGGGGGAATATGAGACACATTTTCAGTCTATTTTCTCGTCCCATTTGGTAGTAAACAAAGAACATTTTAAGAATTTTAAAACCGTATCCCCACGACTCCTATGGACCGTTGTTAATTGTTTAAAACACGATTAGGATATTTTGATATTTTCTGCTAAAGATGTCCCATCTTTTTCCTCCCTACTAAAATAATTGAGTAATAGGACAACTATGAGACACTTAAGCAATTAATGTTCAATAATCCCGGTCGTGTTTTAAACAATTTACAGTGGTGTATGGGAGTTGTGCGGATGCGGTTTAATAATTCGTTAAATGTTTTTTTTGTTTTTCACCAAACGGGACGGGAAAATAGAATGAAACATGTCCCATCTTTCCCCACCCTACTATATATAAGTTTCGAGTTGACATTTTTTGCATAATAGATTTCCATCGGTCGTGGAGGAAGCAATGAACCTTGATAAGTTGTCACCAAGTGAAAACAACTTTCGTGGCATGGCTCAATACAACAGAACTAAACTATGTAATGTTTTGTTCAGGTTGGTGGTCTATATTTAGCATATTAAACTATAACACCTGCGTTAACTTGACTTTGTCACTTTTACAGAACAGATAGTATATACCTGTAACTGGACAGTTGTTTGTTAATACAAATTAGGAAATTAAAAACTGTTGGTTAAAATGTTTGTTGTTTTTTTTAAAGTTGGTGTCTTGTCTAAGTGTGCGGCCGCCGCTTTTTGCCTGCATATATCACAACCTATTTGTGTAATTGGACAGTTGTTTGTTAATACAAATTAGGAAATTCAAATCTGTTGGTTAAAATGTTGTTTTTTGTGCGGCCGCCCCTTCTTGCCTGCGCTTATCACAATCTATTGCTCTTGAATTTCCTATATTTATTTTGGTTTTATCAAAACAGTAACGAGCTTCATCGACGCATGGCTGGTCTGGGTGTGACATGTAACTCCCTTCACCCAGGAAACATGGTGTATACCTCAATCTCGGATTCTTCATATCTATTCAAGTTTTTCTTCTTTCTTGCAAGACCCTTTACCAAGAGCTTGGTAAGTAAATTGTAGATATTTTTATATTTATAACTTATACATAGGCATGCATGATTTTTATATTGTTTAGGCAGTTACTTTTGTCGTATTAATAGTCTAATAATTTTATATTTTTTAAAGCGTTTTTTTTCAAAATCTTTTATTTTTTGTTCTTCCTTTTTTTAGTTTAATATTTTATGCTTAATGTTAACCCTTATACCGCCAAATCATCCAATAGTTCAGGTCTGCCTAAATCGGCGACGCGGGCTACAAAAGTAACAAATACTACACTTACATTTCCAAAAAATCTTTATTTTCATGCCTATTTATTACAGTCCTTCTTCTTTTATGATATTTGCGCTCAATTATTTCTTACTTCAATGCGAAATTATAACTGCGAAAATCCCATTGTGGGTAACGTTACGTATATAATCAAAAGATATCAGTTTTCTTGACTCTAGGTGGCGTAACAGGGCTCCGTTTGTGGCGTTTGGATTTTGGTTGTCGGTTTTGCAATGCTAGATTTGTAAATCAAATTTTATGTCCCAAGCACGAATTTTTTATAAAAGCAAAGTTCATTAAAAGATATGTGGTTTAATTTGTGGGTTAATCGCTGCATATAAGTTGTTGCAACGTATTTATAGAAATCAATATGTTAATAATATATAATCATATTTTCGGGCTATTTGGGCTTGTGGTTGTGGCGCACTGCGAGTAAAAAGTAAGGCCATTTTTTTATTCTATTTTCGCGTTCCATTTAGTAGTAAAAAAATTAATTAAGGTATGAAACAATATTCTTACGACTCCCATATACTGTTGTTAATTGTTTAAAACACGATCGGGATATTTGGATATCGTGTGCTAAAGGTGTCCCGTCTTTTTCTACCGTACAATATGTGTTGCGCCACTTTCGACATACGAACCCGAGATTGCATAACAAAGCCCATACACGTGGATGCGTAGTAATAAAATTTGTGGAGGAAACCTTAGTCGGTGTTAACGCAACAAAATGCTGACCCAAAGACTTCGTTTGTATCTTTATTATTATATGTATTACGTTACCGCAAGGTGGTGCAATTTTTCCCGCACTTTGCTGTTCGTTCAATGCTGCAAACTACGGTGGCTGGCACGAAGTTGTTCGTAGTAAACAGAGCTGAGCTTCGTGTTTACGATTACGCCAACGTTCCCTCGGGCAATTCGACCATCAAGGTCTCTGGTGCAATACCCGTTAATTGAGACAGCTGATCCTCCTGCGGTAGGGCCATTGTTTCCTTGGCTGTAATCTCATCCAATCTAGTAGCGTGTCGTGTGTTCGTGTGGCTCGGGAGCGCCTCGGGCGGTGGTTACTGCCAGCTAATGAGTTTTGGTCACCTTGTGCACCTGCAAAGCAACCGCAGTTGTATTTTTCGCGTCAAAACACAGAGCTTCCCGCCAGTCGCGTCGCCATTCATGGCTCGCAGGTCGAGCGGGGGCGCGCTTTCTATTAAAATTGTCGACGAATCAGAATGCTTCGATTTCGCGCCAACGCAAGCGATTTTGGCGCGCAGTTGTAGGTCAAGTGAAGGTGACTGGAAACTACGAGCGCTCATCCGAATTTACCAATGTCTACACACCCCATAAACTGCCGACCTGCGACTTATCTCGTCCAGAAATCGGACAATTCGAGTCCCGAGTGGAAAATTACTGGTAAACTGCCAAAAGTTCGGTCGCTGTCGCAAAAACCGCGGATTAGAAGTTTTCGCCACGATCACATCTTGTTTATTTACTTGGTTGCACAACCTCGATTTCCAATGTTCGTGACACTGATCCGTGGCTGCCAAATCTTGCAGCTAATCAGGACAAGACCTCTAGTCGAACGTTTCGTGGTCGCGAATTAACCGCGATTTCGCGACACTTTCTGGTCACTTGGGAGCGCTGTGGAGTCGCCCACCCACTATGTGTTTTTTAACTTACCTAAACCAAAGGATTTCAAATTTATGAAAAATAAAACGCGATAGGTCTTATGTCAGAAACATGTTCACATTTAAACAGTTAGTAGACTAATTTCCAATTAACTGGCATAGGTTTCCGTCGCGGCAAACTTTAACGAATTCGTTTAAATGTAACTCAACACATCGGCAATGTCGGCACGTCGCATGGGACGAAGCAGACTTAAAGATTTTCAATCATGTATTGTCTGTAAGGCAAGCCGAATGCAGCAATCGCCTTGGTTAAATTTATCCGGCCCAGCTGGTGACCGAAATAGCTTGGGTTCGACGCCCACCTGCGACAGGTCCCAGGGGGCTGGCACAAATTAAACTTTCATCATTACGATGGGTTAATTCATCTCCCATAAGACTAAACCTCTGACTTCGTAAACTTTATCCGTCTATTTTTCCCATGCACCTGGAATACAGTCACCCTAAATTTTCCCATTGCACCTGGAATACAGTCACCCTAATTAGACAGAGTGTTTTTGGCGCTACGACGGTCGTTACTACAATTTCTGTATCGCCACCGTTGACTACTAAGTTATACCACTATCGTACGCGTTTTAGTATTTTTGCTTTCTGGCTACTGGGTTTACGTTCGTATTTGTTATTAAGCACAAGGTATTCGTATACCACTATCGTGCGCGTTACAATGTTTTTCCCTTTTCTGGATATCGTTCGCGGAAAAGGAGGTTCGGTTTAGTTATCATTTCCACTGTCGCGTGCCTCCTGCCGCAAGTTATCGCAGAACCGGTTGAAACCGGTCTGCAGCGGTTGAGTCATAATTGCTGCAAGATTAGGCGAAGAAATGAGTTTGCTGCATCTGACTGACTCATGCTCTGCAAGTCTGTAATATAAGAATTGCCCAAGACATGGCCGTAATAACATTAAGCATGCAAGTAATACAAAAATCAAATATCTCCTCCATAACAAAAAAAATGGGTTTAGCAGCCGGTGATAATAAAAACGACCTGTAATCCAGTATGATGCACTTCTGCATAGTTAAAAAGATACATATATCTAGTACTTTGGGGTAAGACGGGACAGCACATAATATCCAAATATCCCGATCGTGTTGTTAACAATCAACAACGGTCTATGGGAGTCATGAAGATACGGTTTTATTCTGCTGTGAATGTTCTTTGTTTACTATCAAACGGGAAGAGGAAACAGGATAAAAATGTGTCCCATCTTGCCCCGTCCCACTGTAAAGTAGCGGCTTGTCGGTAGACATTGTATTGAGTTTCTCGTTTAAATGTTTAAATTAAATTTTTTAATTTAAAAATCTGCAAGACTTAAAATTATTGCAAAAATATTTATATAAAATTTTAGTTTATACCTCCAACAAGCAAACTTATAACACCTAAGTGTTAGATTTGAAAAACTAAAACAGCAAGTTTTTGCAAAAAGTCGTCATTTTTTCGTGAACGGAAATTGATAGATTTTGCCGATTAGTCGTAGTAACCCGATTCCATGATCTGATTGGTCAAAATTTTAAAACGCTGATCCGCCAATGATTGCTGTCGCGTGCTGCAGTGTTTCCAGATAAAAAAATAAGCTGTCGATTTTTTTGAATATTTTAAGTCAAAGATGATTTAATGTTAAAACGATCGAAATGGCATTTTTGAAACTATTTAACCGTCTTTTGCATCAGCGAATTTGTCTATTACATCATTTTAGACTTTAGACAGAAGACAGCAGCGGGGGTTATAATTATGACGTCATAATATGCAACTCTTTCGCGTAATTGCTTAATGTAGCTTGCGAAAAGTCACTACCTCCAAACATCGTCTGGCACCACTATTCCATAAATCGTTTCCCCGAAATGTTTTTGTCCGCGTTTATAAATTTTCAAGAAGTAACCTCAACAATCGACGCTTGTTTATAAGCGGTGGCGTAGTACACTTGCCCGTGAAGAGAAACTGCGCCTCGTAACTCGTCGTTCATCTACTGGTGTATAATTAAACAACAGACAAGGCAGCAGAAACGACGGACGTCTGTCCTGCAGTCTACAGACCACGTGATCCACAGTTTCTATCCTTGGATTCTAATTTTTCTGCGTGCATTAGTGATGTAGTAGGTTGGGGTAGGACAGGACACCTTTTCATTCTATTTTCTTGTCCAATTTGGTAGTAAACAAAGAATTATAAAACCCTATCCTTACGGCCCACATATGCCGTTGTTAATTGTTTAAAACGCGATCTTGATATTTGGATTTAATATAATTAAATTCGTCCCATCTTGCCCCACAGTACTGTATCTCTTCACCATTGAAAAATGTGCAAGCAGTCAAAACGGTTACCACTCTGCACCCCTACGTGCTTGTAACAATTTAAAATACGGTTGTTATCATTGTATTAGTGTTTCATCTTGGTATATATCAGCATGACGTCCTGACATGCATTCAGCGCTTTTGCATCGTCGCCATTTTTTGACACCAACTTTAATAATGGCTGTAAATCAAAATCTTAGTCATCAGTTTCGAAACTTCCTGGTCACGTGGTTCTTAATGATCACGTGATCGTGATAATGACCAAATCAGCTGCTTTCAAAGGCCAAGTTCCGAAATCGCGGAAAGATGTTTTTATTTCTTTTCCGTGACTTGTTTACCAATACTCCGCCCACTCGTCATAATCGGCCATTATTGCGACATAGGAGAAGACCGGTTTGTGGCGTACAAGGAGTGCTATCATGTGACGTCGATTTTCTTGCACAACAAATTGCTGAGTGGGCAATCAGCAACGGCGGGGACGACTTATATTAATCTGGGCAGAGTCGCAAATTGCAGGTCGCTTAAAGTTCTTAAACGATTTCGACTGCGGCTATACGATAACTTGCAAGAATTGCACTTCATTGGGTATTTATTTGCTCTGCAGTCATGGTCTTGTCTGCTCCACGCAGCTTAGCAAGTTGATCTGCTTCTGTAATTGCGTTATCGCTGTTTTTGTGGGGTTTAAAATAACATCGTTTCGATCAAGATTTAGAAAACCCTAAATTGCCTTATCTATACGACCATGCCCATTAAGTTTTGAAACAGCACTGCGATTGTGACGTCACAGCGCCATCGCCTCTAGGTTAAATTGGATGACCGCAAGGCGCCGTAACCGGGTCATTGCTAAGTTGCAACGGTGGCTTAAGTCGCCAGACTGACAGAAAATAAACGTTTGCAAACACTCGTGTGGGCAATCACTGTTCATAATCAACCACTCGTTCGTTAAGCGTCAAAATCTCGACAATAATCCATTTAAATTAAAATAGGCTTCGTGAGTGATATACAATGGCCACCTAAGTACTTCTAAAAATGACTGATTTGGTCGTTTGTGTTAAAAATAAAGACATTAATATTCATTCGATTTGGGTTTTAAAAAAGACGAAATATTTTAAATTAAATTACCTCATTTTTTTAAAAGTTTTGTTTTTTAAATAAACTATTTTTAAGTTTTAAAATAATCAATTTTACCCATTTACGAGTTATACAGTATGTGCATTACAAACTGTGTACTGCTTCATACATTAACCCAGTGGTTCTTAAACTGGGGGGCGTGAAACACTCGGAAGGGGGGGGGGGGGGCGCGAAAAACTATAAAATAAAGTGTTATTACATTTGTTTGTTGAGATCTTCATTGCAAGTTTGTTGAAATCTTCATTGGGAGGGCGTGCTTCAAAGAGTTTAAGAACCCCTGCATTAACCAGTCACTTTATGTTGCATTTAAATACGATAGCCACGGTTCGGATTTTTTCGTAATCCGAAGAGACATTTTCCGAAACTAATGCACGTATTGAGAAAATGCCTCAACCGTGCAAAACCATGCTGCAATAAGTTGCGTAATACTTTGCAGATAAAATGGCGCCAGTGTGCAGAGCGTTAATGAGTAACTAACTCGACTTAAACCGTGTATCGTAACAGTGGGCTATTATTACGACACAAGTACGACCGCATTTAACTGCTTTGCACAAGCTGTGAACATTAAAACAGTGCCAAGTGAATTTGTATCACTGTAATGCGATTTTCCTTATAACATTTCTGTAACCAGCGTCGTTCGTTTGATATAATGTACAATCAACAACCGGTGTGGTGCGATCCGTGTTTGTCGTTCGATTAACCCCAGGACGCCACGTTGAGTGCGATAGGTGGTGTATAGTTATACAATGCCGACCCTGTTTGCTAGTTTGTGCTCGACGTGGAGCCATGACCACAGCATAGACTAATTGTCGCAATGTTTTTTCCCGCTCTGTGGCTTAGGTCAAATTTCTCCCACGCTACTGTGAAACCTCTCTATGTGAAACAGAATATTTGTACCAGCGCTTTAACACTATATTCTGCAGGTTTTCGTGAGTGTACAACTTGTGTAAAGGGGTAGTAAAAACATACAGTACTGTGGGGTAAGATGGGACACTCTTTACACACAAAACCCCAATATCCCAATATCCTGATCGTGTTTTAAACAAATAACAACACTTAATGGGGGGCGTAAGGATACGGTTTTATGATTTATTACTTTGTTTACTAACAAATTGAACGAGAAAATATAATAAAACGGTGTCCCATCTTACCCCAACATGCTGCACATTAAAACAAAAAATATCGGACGTATACATTGTAATGCTGTTTCAACACTACATACATGCCACTTGCATATTATTTTGCATTTATATTTCCCACAAACGAAGCATACGATATTTTATTACATAAGGTTTCGAATCACTTTTGCATAACTACATTGGTGTGACGTCGTTTTATTGCAACGGTTGGCTGCAAATTTATGGACCGGCGTCCTCACTGCAGATCCATTCATTGAATCTATTGAGTAAACAACCTCTTTAAAGAGAGACGTGGTGCCTCTGTACACCGAGTATTTTGAACTAAGCCAGCACACGGATGAGTTCATTTATCAACATGGGGGTTAAGCGGGTCTTACCTTTATTTGCTCGACTGGACACTCACATAACGATGTCCAGTTTTGTACTTTGGCTCTAATTATAGCGGATATGATTGAGCGTATTTTATGACAACACACTGCAACGAATGAGATGGCATTTTCTGAGGCGCGGTCTTGGTTCTGTCGGTGTAGATTTGAATTGGCATTTTCGAATCACTTATATTGTGTTTTGTACCAAAGCACCAAGTATTTTTTATGATATAGTACTATGGGACAAGATGGTACACCTTTAGTACATAATATCCAAATATCTTGATCGGGTTTTAAACAATTACCAACAGTGTATGGAAGTTGTGAGAATACGGTTTTGTAATTCTTTGAATGTTCTTTGTTTACTACCAAATAGTACGAGAAAAGGGTGTTCAATCTTTCCCCACCCCACTATAGATATTTTCGAATCGAAGCTTAATAAACATATGATGTTAACAGCACCGAACTTTATTTAAACTACACCATAAACGAATCGGGTCATGCCCGCCTTTTTGTTGTGTTGTGTACGTGTAAAGACGAAGGTGCGCGGGTTAATCGTTACGCCGATTAACGTCACAGACCCGCTTGTGACGTCAGAATTGTAGTAATACCAAGAACCACTAACCCTTATATTACCTCACTGGCCGCAAAAAATTTTCCAATGCCCCTTTATTAGAGCAAAATAGTCTATAACCCAATTTTCCTTATAAAGAGTTAACCAAAATATTTTTTTGCGAAAATTTTTTGACGTAAAACATTTTTCTGCAGAAACAAGCAGCCGCGTGTTCTGTTTTCGTCGCCACGGCCCCCGAGCTTGAAGGAATAGGTGGCCTCTACTTTAACAACTGTTTCCGTTGCGAGCCGAGTGAGCCGGCCTCGGACCCCACCGCTGCTACTCGTCTTTGGACCATTACCGAGGATCTAATAAACGATCGTTTAGCTAAAACCGAAACGAATAAATCGTAATTGTGACGTCATTGAGAGATATTGTCAACCAAGGGCAATACTTTTCGGTTCAGATTTTATTCGTTTATATAGTAGGTTGGGGGAAGATAGTACACTTTTTCATTTTATTTTTCATCCCGTTTGGTAGTAAAAAAGCATTCAACGAATTGTAAAACCGTTTTTTTTTTTCACAACTCCCACGAACCGTTGGTAATTGTTTAAAACGCGATCATGATACTTGGATCTTATGTGCTAAAGGTGTCCCATCTTACCCCAGAGTACCATATTATACGAAACATATATAATTGCTATTATGTTGTGTGTACGAATATTAATAACAGTTCAAATGTTCGGAACAAAAAATGTATTGGTTTATAAATTCCGTACTAGTTTATTACTAAAGTTTACGGGTCAAATATATCACGATTTGTTTTTATTGTATAAGTTATGGTAAATATGTTGTATACAGTGGCTACAAACTAAAATGTTTATTGTATATTGCAGTATCACGCACTATACATGGAACTACAAAAGCGCTGGGGAAACATGGGACACATTTTGATTCTATAGGGTTGGGAAACATGGGACACCTTTTTATTTTATTTTCTTGTTCCATTTGACAGAAAACAAAAAAAAAACGAAGAATTATAAAACCGTATGCTCACGACTTCCATATATCGTTGTTGATTGTTTGAAACACGATTAGGAAATTTGGATATTATGTGTTAAAGGTGTCCCATCATTTTCCATTTTACTATATTAAAAGTAATTTTCAGGGAAAAAAGGCTGTATACGTGGCAAACACGCTTTGGCGATTTTCGCGATTCCGAATATATTTTGCGTTACCGTGACTGAAATTTGAGCCGTGTACTGGCAAAGATAATATGACAACTCAAAGAGAGAGTTTGGTGTTAGAGTTATACTAGGTTTCAGTTATTGTGGTTTTAAAATTGCTTAAATTAAAACCAACAACAAACGAGTTATTGTAATGAGATATACAGTAGGGTGGGGGAAGATGGGACACTTTTACATCCTATTTTCTCGTCCTGTTTGGCAGTAAACAAAGAACATTCAAAGAATTATAAAACTATATCCTCACGACTCCGATAGACCGTTGTTAATTGTTTAAAACACGATCAGTGTATTTGGATATATTGTGTTAAAGGTGTCCCGTCTTCCTTCATTCTTATACTTTACAAAATACCTATTTGGAGATTCGACTTTTCGTATTAAATGACGTCATGCGAGCAGGTTAATATCGTTTCAAATGTGGGGGAACCCTCTGTTATACAGTTGCATCATATTTGATCTACTCGGGATTCGAGCCTTATAAGGAACGCATGGTTTGGAAATTTTATTGGGAGTTGACTGTTCATTGTGTGGCGACAAGATGCACTGTGACGCAACATGCGCGTGATTTGGCAGCCAAGGATTTGATTGGCTGACAAACTCATTGTTTCACCGGCTTCGCGAAGACGACAATCGGCAGCTGATGGCGACTCGTGATCATTGGTTGTGACGTTTTTCCCCGAAATAACCGCCAGTCTCTGCACCACGTGTGCAAAAAAACAATTTATCAAAAAGTGCAATAATAGAGAATTAAAATATCGGCTGGCTTTTATGCAAGGCCGAAAGGACTTCACAGATTAATTTTCTGCTTTGGCTTTGCATACAAGTAAAACAAATTTCTCTCTGTCTTCTACACGCTTCGATGAGAAGATAAAGCGCATGGCCCTGGTTTCACCTTTGTGCACAATGCACTGCAGGTAACACCACTTGGCGAAGTCGGTGTTTTCCAAGCAATAGCAGGTCGTGCATGCTCTTTGGCTGTGAGCGCATGTATGACCAATGTTTCCCCGTGTCACGTTTATTTTATACATTCGCGCAGAAGTGGATGTTTAATTTTATAGATTACTGTGGGGGAAGATGGGGCACATTTAGCACATGATATTCTAATATCCTGATCGTGTTTTAAACAATTAACAACGGTCTATGGAAGTCATGAGGGTACGGTATTAAAATACTTTGAATATTCTTTGTTTACTATCAAATGGGGCGAGAAAATAGATTAAAATGTGTCCCATCTTTTCCCACCCTACTATTAAATTTCTATTCTAAGTATGGTTCGCACATAACGACTAAAAATTAATTGCATTTGATAGCGCAAAGCTAACCGCTTACTTGAACCTCGCTTATATTGATAAGTTTAAAGTCCAGCACTTTACTACTTAATGAGTGTGTTTTGAACAAGTGTTTTGAACAATTAACAACGCTCTTTTGGAGTCGTGAGGGTACGGTGATATAATTCTGTGACAATTTTTCGTTTACTCTTAAAGAGGACAATAAAAGAAAATGAAAACACGTCCCATCTTACCCCAACTTACCCTATGTCTACTTTTCATACATTTTAATATTTGTAATGAAACATGAAAGATAAACCACGATTTCAAGTACGGGCCCAATTTAACAACAGCAACCATGGACCGATTCCAATAGAACCCGCAAAGCGTTAGATTCAACTCCTAATGTGCGTCATCGCTGTTTATACAATCTGCTATACTGGGCTAAATAACAAATCTCCACAATGTTACATATAGTGACAAACAAACTGTTTTTTACACCTCTTCAATTTAATTATTAGTTGCATGTTAATTTCTTTGTTTAGCTCCATAAAGTACAACAGTTACACGGAAAAGGTGCGGATGCTTTTAGGTTGCACCCAATGTGCGCGACTTTTTATGGGGGGCGGGGTGAAGGGGTTATGTGGTTTTGTAATAAGAACGGTCGTTGACCTCTTGCTTGGCAATATTTGGGGTAAAGTTTACGTCGTGACTTGCCGCGTGCAAAACAGAGTGTTTGTAACATCTTGTTTGCCGCGCAAGAGATATGACTCACCGCCGGGCGAAAAAAATATGTTTTTCCGGCAAACGACAACGAGTGGCGTGAGTCTTGTGGTTGGGGGGTTTCCCAGCAGGAAGGGTTCCTGGACACGCATGGTTTCACTTGGCAACCTCGCATGCGTGACAACCCCCGCTTTGAAGGTCGAGCCGTCGTGTCAAGTATTGCATGCACAAGTTTAAACTTTACAAGGACTTTCTCCACTTAGCAAACATAGCGACAAACAACAGCCTGGCTGTAACTTATTATGCCCGGCGAGTCAATAGGGATTAGCCACTGTTTTCGATGGTGCGACACAATAAACCATGTTACGTAATACGCCTTTCTTGCGTCGTCGTCCAATAGGAGAGAGCTCGTAAACAAAGCCCATTGTAACGTCATATCAAGCATTGTGTTACGTCTTCCGGATGGAACGAAAATCGAAACAGACGGTGACATCATAGATATAACACATTTACAAACCGATAACAATTTATTTTTTGGCGAAAAGGCCAATAACTGAATCGGTACAAAGCAGACCTGGACGTATTAAAGGCTTCCGTAATAGCGGAAAAAGTTGGGTACAGAAAATATGTTCGGGTTGTTGGTTATAACAGGGGTACGGTATGTCGATATGGCAACGTGAGAAAAATACAGTAAATATAAAACAATTGTATGGGTTTACGGAACTGTGGGTCCTGGGATAGCGGGGAACAGGCGAAGCACCGACGGCACAGTTACATTCTATGTGGAACGTATGTATATATATGTATGAAAATGACATTGCGATACGCGTGACGGTGTGGTATGCATGAAGCAACTGGTTGCGTGCATTTCCTAAAATTGCACGTGGAACAATGGTTTGGAACGATTTAAGACGAAAAAAACAAAAAAAACAAATAAACGATCAAATCTTGAATAAAATTGGCTACGTGGTGCGATAGAGGCGGAACGGGTAAAAAATACGAAACAGCGACGGAAAACGGGGTTTTGCAACGCGTGTGTCATGTCTGCTATTTTGTGTTCGTTAGAAAAAGCAGAATTTGTAGTTTTGTTCGTTCTTTGGTAAGTTTATAGTATCAGCTTAAGTTGGACGCTTCAAACGTTATAGGAATGATTTTGTTGGACTTCCGTAGACTGGGTTTGATGCCGGATCCGTTGGCCTTCCACGAAGAAATTCAAGTTCACAGTGTTTCCAGTTCAATCAGAACTAGACCCTGGCGCACAGTGAACGTTAATGGAAGGAATCAACCCGAAAACACTCGTCGTTCTGCGTAGATGCGCCCGGCTGCTGCTGCAGGAAGAACTTTCGAAGTCGTTCAAACTTCGTCTTATAGTCGTCTCTTTCCTTCGACATAGCGGCCAAGTGGTCTCTTACTTGGTTTAACTGAAACGAACAGAAAAATATAAACAACAGAATATTTAAGCCGGGGGGGTAATGTCGTCACGAAAGGGTTGTGTGACGTCATAATACGCTCTGTTGCTTAGACTTCTTAGAGTGTTACCTGTATTTGCAAGGCATCTTTCTCTTTCTCGAGGATATGTCGTTGCATCACTCGTTTCGTGCGGCAACTTTGAGCGTAACCTCGATTTTTTAACGTCCGCCTTCTTTGCTTCAGGGCCATGACGTCCTCTTTGCTGTTGGAGAAAAACAAGGATATCAATCTTGGTTACTGATGGAAAAATTATAGGTGAGCGACTGTGGATCAGATCGCGTCATTTTCCGCGAAATGGAGAAAACACTTTAATTGCAGGCCATGTCGCAATTGACTTGTTGTTGTGGCGATTATCGACCTACTTATAACATAGGGACTCGCTTACCTTAATCCACGAAGACACCTGTTCAGGTCCCGCACTGTCATTGCTGTAAGCTGCTCGTCTGGAAGGTTCTCCTGCGCCTCGCCGGGCAGTGATGACGTCACACGTTTGTTTTGTTGTTTAGAAGCGGTACGCGGTTTTGGTGTTTGGCTGCGGGATTGGAGGCCCTTGGCTACGTAGCTGTCCAGGGTGTTGTCTTCCCCCGCGCAAACTGCGTTACTCGTCGGCTGGTAACCGCCGTTTTGAGCGCTGATGTAATCCGGAAAAGTGTCTGTTTGTGTAGCGAAAAAAGGCGGATAAGCGGCCAGGTCGGAATTGGTGCTGCAAACTTGCACAGGTAGAGATGAGCATCCGTTCGGGAGTTGACTCGGGCTACAATAAGTAGGTTGAGGGAACGAAATCGGCTGCAGAAAACTCTCCATTGAAGGTGGTATGTAGCTGGCTTGGTTATTTACTTGCTGGACCACAGAGGCTTCTGGCATCTTGTTAATGTTGGCCAATAATGTTTCCAATACCTCTTCCTCTTCGGAGGAAATGTCTCCGTTAAAAGATGAGGATGACATGGTAGGTTGTTGCTGTTGTTGTTGCGCTGCGAACCACTGCAGTTCCTCTGGGGTCGGTTTAAGGTCCGGGGGGCTTGGGGCAACGTTTTGGGGCGATGCTGGTAAAGAGTAACAGGAAGACCCGCTAATGGGCGACGGGTTCATTTGATCTTGTTCGTTGCAGTAGCCCGCGACCATGGACGCCGTGTAACACGTATTGTCACTATATTGTCTGTTCTCTTGAAATTCTTGATTGTTTTGCATTGCGCCTGTATCGGAGCCGATGCTCATGGTTCCTATGTCGGCCATTTGGAAACTCTTAAAGTTAAAGTCATCCGTCGTATTTGTAGTGTTCAAATGGAATGCATCGGATGACTCGGACCGGTTTAGACCGGTTCCAACCTGAACTGGGTTAGCCATATCAGACGCTGAGCTTGTCAGGCCGTAGAAGTCGCTTACAACCATCCGAATGATGGGCTTTCACGGTTGGTAATGATTAAAATAAACACGAAATGATATCGAGCACAGTTTGGTCTTAATTGCTGCAACAGAAAAATATTTCATTTTAGATGCTATAGTTTAAATCTGTAATAAGCCTTTATGTTCTTGTGCTATAAATCACCGCTAAACTTTGTACAGGCGCAGCAAGCTCTGCAACAATTACGTGACCTAATTTACTGTCTACTTAAACCTGATGCTATCGTTTAACAAACGTAGTATTTCATAAAATGAACACAAATACTTCAATCCTTAATCGTTTTAAATACAATGTGTTGTTTTATTGCTCTTGCGCAACTGTCGATTGCCACAAGCGCTACACCCAAAATTGCGCAATATCTGAACACGATTGCCGATCCAAAGTTCTCGCGCAGAAAAGCATACGGTCTGTACTAGATAATATCTAACCTTAACATAAAGAGACACTGGTCCTAAATTACCATTTGAAATATAATTTACTGTCAAGGCCATACTACTGCAACAGCATGCGTAAGACAACTGAGCTACAGCTCGGCTAAGCAAACAGCTGACTGCCTATCTCCGTTGAGGCTCGCACATTTATTCAGTTCTATATCAGCTGAAGCCGGCACAGCAACCAATCAGCTCTCGCGAAGCCACAAGTAACGGAGAGAAAGGCGACTCACCACAAAGCCACTCTCGATATCAGCTGACTGTTACCGAACAACCGCCTTTCTCCCCTTGTTTTCGCAGAGCCGCTTGTTGACTGGGTCCTCCCTTTTTCTCTCGCAAGCAGCAAAACAAGGCCTGCTCCCTCTCCCGTGTATCGATATCTCACGCGGCCTTTGTTCCCCATGGCTGAGCCAGAATCCAAAGTTTGCCCAAGCTTGTTCTGCATGAGCCATTACCACGCTGCAGTTAGCGCTCTCGTCGTTGATAGCGGTAAGCTTGTACAAACAGACCGACGAACAGGGCCGTAAATTCGCGACTTGAATGGCCCATGATCACCCATTGTACCGAAAGCACGTTTCTATGTTAATTATCAACCGATATATTTTCCCATTCGCCTCGAATCGAACCACCATTGAAATTACAATAACATTTCTTTGTTTTAATAAAATCATTTGTCATATCGTAAAAGTCTTTTAATGTGTTGCTAAGGGCAACAAAATAAGGCACAAATCAGTGCATTTATAGCATTTTATTGTTAAAATTTAAATTTCACGTCAAACTAGATCGTATATGGAAGCAAAGGTTTACGTTTCGGTTTAATTTTGTACGAGATTAAAGATCGGCCATAAAATTCTCATTTTACTCGATCGTGTCCCTCATTTCGTCGATTTGTTGACAGTATTTGAGATTACGACCAAATAAACTACAACGTTTAATTTAGGCGTACTACCTGGAAGGACTGCCCGAGGCCATACTCGATTTCAACTCGTTTAGAAACACTTGTTCGTGATAGAGGGTGGAGTTTGTTATTGGGACACTTTGTGTTTACTATGATGGCCTTACCCTGAATCTGTAAGAATTAATATTTCAAAACCTGCTGATCAAACCGAGTGCAGCCATGCGTACGATCGTGACGTCACAGTGGCGTAAACAACAACAAGCGCGGCGAATGACCATTGGGCAGTGAAAAACAGCTCAGTCTGTTTATCGTATATGTTCCGTATAAGGCGATCCTGACCAGCAGAACAATTCTCCTTACCGTTTGTGAGCAATTTATATTTGTAAACATTCTATTTCTGGGAGTTTAACACTCGCGGTTCCTTCGAATCATAATATTTTCAATCTCCGAGCACGGAGGGTAATAAAGTGTTAATTAATGTCCGAGTTGTTGTGGTAGCTTGAATAATTAATACATTGCGTCATTCTTATCGTCACTGGAAAGATATTTATCAAAACACTTCAATGAAAACTTACAAGACATGGCACCACAATATTAGAGACCATGCAGAAAAATTACTAGTTACATTACATTACATTACATTAGTTGGTTTATATGCTGTCTGCAAAATGTTTCTTGTTTTAAATTACAAGTTGTAGGCCTACTGCCCATCAGGTAATTACATCATGTTTACCCATTATAAAGTACTTTTTTTATGAATCTTAGAACTAAGTTTACTAATACTGGTGTTTCATGTACAAATCTAGTAAGCTTTCGGTAAGACGGGGCACCTTTTGCTCATAATATCTAAATTTCCTGATCGTTTTTTAAACAGTTAACAACGGTCTATGGGAGTCATGAGAATACGGTTTTGTCCTTTGTTTACCGTTAAATGAAAAGAGACAGTTGACGAATAAGGTGTCCCATCTTCCCCACCCTACTATATTACTTGCGGCGTATCAACCAATTTAAGGATAAACAGTCGCTTGAAAAGCATAAGGTTGACCTGCAGTCTGTATTTGATTGTCATTTTACTCATATTGATATTTTATATGACCCGTCCAAGATATATTACAATTCAAACAGGCTTTCGTCGTAAATCTACTGGTCTACCAGTACACCAGCTAACAAAGTAAAAGTGTATATTGTTACAAGGCCTCCTGTGGAATAGCATAAGTCGCATTTGGGAGAAAATAATCAAAATGTTTTAAAAAATAAATTTGTAAAGGAAAAGGGAAAAATCTTACTTACTTTATCGAAGTTACAAATATTGTATTTATCTTTCTTTCTAGTAACTGAATACTTTATCAACGATTTTCAAAAGCCGACTCCTATATTAAATCGACTTTCCATGCAGTTTTGTATACCGATTTCAACATTAAAGTTTTCGTATATATAGATATAGTAGGAAGTGGGGTAAAACGTGACATATTTTTCTACTCTTCTCATCCCATTTGGTAGCATAAAGCAAAAAATATTTACAGAATTATATAACCGCAACCCCGCAACTCTAAAAAGGGTTGTTAATTGTTCAAAACAATAACAGGAGATATGGGTTTAGGTCTTAGCGGTATTCCATCTTACTCCACAGTATACCATACTTTCGTTTGATTTCTGGCATTTTTAAAAATGTGTTACAAAATAAACAACACGTAGGAAGGAATTGATAAGTCAAGGCAAAAACGACTGTTGGTAAAAAGGGGGGACAGCCGAATGGAGAATGAAAGTGTGTAAGGTCGGTACAAATACAGGCGCCTGTTTGGGAGTCTATACGGTTTAAATTGGGTTTCATGTATTTTATTTGTAACCTGCTGCCTATCTTGCTGCTTCTTATTTTTAAATATATATATATTTTTTTTAACTTTAAGACGACTGAAACAAGGAACTAAAATAGAGGCTTTTTAAAACAATCACGTCAGGTCCGGGATATTGTTTACTTTCTGAAACACGTGTTTTCTATTGTATAGGTTCGATATCTATTTAAGAATAAGGAAATACAAAGCAGCTATTGAATCTATAAACAATTGAAACGAAAGTGACGGTGAAAACGTTTATTTGAACGAAATTAGTTTGTTAAACTTTCGTTCTAAAACTCAGTTTCTACCTGTTAAAATAGCGCAGTTTTCAATGAGTGCTGTATTTAAAATCAAAATATATCGCGCATTCGCGCGCTTCAATTTTCGATTGGTATACTTTAATCAAAGCACACAGTAGGATGAAGGAAAACAGGACACATTTATCACACAATTAATATACAAATATCCTGATCGTATTTTTAAGAATTAACAATGGACTATATAGGAGTCGTGAGGATACGGTATTATAATTCTATGAATGTTTTTTATTTCCTGTACCAAATGGGGAGAGAAAACAAAATTAACAGGTGTCCCATCTTACCCCACCCTACTATACTCTAGTTATATACACATTGATTAAATACATTATTACCAGTCAAAAATGTTAACTGATTATTATCATAAACCGTGTTTTCTCACCTTGATCTGAGAGGTAATGTTATTAATGTGTTCGCGGTTTACTTTTGCCGATAATACTTGTTCGTAAATTTATCCTATGTTATCCAGCTTAGAGATCTTTGTGACTTAAATTGTAAGTTTGTGAATAGTGGTTGGTTTAACGTTTATTTTTAGTGTATGTAACGAATAAACGATCACTGCGATTTTCTCATTAGAGCAACGGATGTTTAAAGTCGTTTTCCTGCGCCGTGGAACAGTGGTCAGGTGACCTCTGTCCCAGCAGAGGTTACGTGATCGATGTTTGTTTCGGTTATTACCATTGTTGTGGGCATATATGTTTAAGACACTTAACGGTCGTTACTTTAACCCAGCGAGTGGTCCCAATTGTCTAAACTGTCAGTGATATATATAAAAAAGTGGTTTTCACAAAGTTACACATGAAATTTCCTAAGCGGACGCGCACTATTTTATAAGGGCTGTCGTTGCCCAGCTACGCTATATAGGATAAATAAGTAACATTTATTCACCCAGCCATATATACATATAAAATGAAAAAAATCCTATAAAAGTATCACCCACAAAGTAACAAGCATGGTAACTCGTAAGCTGGCACGAAGTGTTAAACCCGTGTGATAACGACTGTCGTTTTCCGGCCACGCGAGGATTAAATAAGTTACATTCATTCCATTACATTTTCGCAAAAGATGAAAAAGAGAGTGAGTCTTTGTAGGACAAAATTTACGAATGTAAAAACGTGGGTATATTTACACTTACCATTTTATAAGCGGTTTAACGCAAGGTAATACGTTTGTTATTTTGTTTATGATTTGGAATTAAGACATCTCATTTTATTATTATGATGTGTTGCTAGCGCTACCTTACGGTACGCGTAAGCCGACAGGCGAAAGGGCAGTTAAGCTGTAAACTGTAGTTAGTGTTGTGGTGGTTCGTCAAAATTAAAGAAAAGTGAGTATTTCCTAGTCAAATTACGCCCAAGGACGAGCCTCGAACCCATTCCTTCTCGGCGCTAAACCATGCAATTTTTGTCAATTCTTTTTTTTTTCAGATGCTGTTAACGTCCTAAATATAAACAACGGACCTTATGTTTTATTTTTTTACAAGGGAAGGATGGGGTAAGGCCATGTTTATAAAAACAGTGTTTTTATGACTATGTTGGGGACAAATGTTTGTACAGCTTTTTAATTTCTATGGAATTGACGTCATAGTTGAGATTTCTTTCGTCACTTCCTGTATAAAAACGAAAATATTTTTTACTTTTTTACAAATCTCAACAGTTTTTATTCTATTTTGCCCGCATAATATGCTAGTATTAATTAGGAAACACAACTTTAATTAGAATTTACGTAACACAGGTATTGAAATGAACAAAGACGAAGAGTTGAGGCGAGAGATTGCTTATCTCAGCAGTGAGTATACGAACAGTTTAACGAAGGGTTATAAATAAAAATAATAAACCTTTTATATCAAATTTGCTTTTCTCTAGACCTTATTGCATCACACAAGCATGGCACACAAACCTATAAAGACACTTCATTTAATTCAAGAAAGTATTTTCCCCAACATTCTACTTTCAACAGAATGCATAGAAAACCAGCTGCCAGGTAAAATTATCAGATTTTGATTGGACATAGCTGTCTGTCTTACTATCCCCAGTGGTCTTCCAAACTTAGTGATGCTTTTTGGGTGATAGTGAAGAATCTCCCACCCCCACCTTATTTGCTAACCCCTATAACCACTAACCCCCTAACCATCAACATCTAACCCCCTAATTTAGGGGTTAGTGGTTAGCAAGTAAGATGGGGGGGGGGGAGATCCTTTATTAGCACCGCTTTTTGTCAATTGTTTTGGTAGTAACTAGAACAAAATGTACTATTACCTGACCTGATTTAATAATTTTTTCTGTAGCATATTGATTAAGGCTATGTTTTATTGTTCAATATATGGTGCAGCCCAAAAAATATAAGGGTCAGGTTTTAAGTATTATTTTTTTAAAATGAATTCCCTTTTTTTGCCAAAAACTTTATCATTTTACACCTTGAATAAACATGAAGTACCCTATTATGGAAAATGGATAAACTGTTTTAAAACGGAGAACATTTTGTCACTCCAGAATGCTGTGTTGTTATCAATTGAAAAGCAAATGTGTTATTTTTCAGCTTTGCACCATACAAGCATTGGAAACAAACCAACAAGTCTAATGTATCTTCTTCTTGTGATTTGAATGCAAACAGATACACATGGACACAGAAACCTATTCAGAGTGGACTAAAATCACACAGTCATTTAAAACACCTGTCAAAGACAATCAAAAAGCATCCTGGACAAAAGAACACCCCTACTGTGAGCACACTACCCATTAAAAAAATGAAACAGGAAACAAATCCAAAAACTTTACTAAAAAAGTCAAAATCTAGTCCAAGCAGTCAGACGAAATACAAATGGGAAAGCAGAAAAAGTAATGTTTCACCAAAATCAAGATTAAAGACCATTCGAAGTGTAACTCCACACAAAGTGAACAACATCAAATCACCAAACTCACTGCACAAGCCATCTATGATCAAAATGTATGTAGTTTAAATTTAATTTATCTGACACCTTGGCACAAAGTTTAGCGCGCCTGCCTCTGGCCTAGTGGTGACAGGTTCAAGGCTGGTCGTTGTGGGCGTATGAGTTCTTGAGCAAGACACTTAGTCGACTTAGAGACAGTTGCTTCAAGCTAGTGATCATTAATGGGTTGTCCAAATTGTCAGCCAAACATTAAAATAAAAAATTTCCAAAGAATAAGACCTACCAAGTTACATATGTGGTAACTCGTAAGCTGGAACAATGTGTATGAAACAGAACATTCATGTTATAATGAGTTTCTTTCCCTGCCGGACAAGGATAAATTAATGCAAATAAGTTACATTCATAGCAATTTATGCCAAAATATGAAATTTTACTTTTTCAGTTCAACAGGACATGCGAAAAATTTCACTGTGTCTGGTTTAAAACAAAGCAAGGTAACGGTTGGTCATCGATTGGTGAGCAAATACAAGATGAGAAGAATGCCTGTCACTGCTAAATTAAGGTACAGAGACACCTACTATGTCTGTTTATAGGTTTGGCTATATAGTCAGTGTATGTCAGGATTGTAAAAATACCCCCTTTTCAGTGATAATGTCCACGATGTTTCGATCTCGTGGTTCGTTGGGCAGTGGGCATTCCTTCCGATTGTTACGTAATGAAACGTCATAGTTAATAGTTATGTTGCAATAAGACGTGTGATGTAACAATCGCAAAATGTCAAATTGCAGCACGGCAATGTTGTTACTCGAGCGACTTCTTAGCTGATTATTACGAAAACGCAACGAACATAAAACATTAGATCGCAGCTTTAACAACGGTTTCTATCGCACAGGCGCCCGCACTAGACTGTGGTGTCGTGGTGATAGTCAGTATGACGTTTTATAACAAGATTTGGTAGCTTGGGTGACAGACGCACGTAAAACATATTACGTCCAGATTTTCAATAAAATTTAACGATCACCGTCCGGATTTACAACTTTTACAATCCTGGTGTATGTTATATCTATATCATTCCTATTCCATCTACTGTACTCTGTACACCCCCTAAATCCCACATTGTTTACTCTACCAGTATACACTAGCTATTTATTATTTGAATCTTATAACCACACTTCTAAATGTAAATTAACATATAGAAAGGCATTAGGAAGCAGCATAAAGTCTAAAAAAAGTCATGTTCTGATTTAAAAAAGGGCGATCTAACAAAAGTGCCTTAACCCTTCTAGTAATATACAATAGTACATCTCTGTTTTATTTTACACTTTTGTATTACTATTTTGACTCTTATCATCTTATAACTTGATTAATTTAAACATAATAATTGAAAGGTCACCAAAGATGAACATTAGCAGAAACCCCTACCAAGTGTTGAAGGCAGATCCACACAAACACAAACGCATAACAAGTGTAAGAAACTGTGTTTTGCGGAAACAATATAAGAAAATTAACAACACTCAAAATGTAAGGATCATTTTTACTTGGTTATAAATTATCTGCTATCAATGGTAGACATATCCAAAAAACATGGAAAGGGTCATATTAATTTAGAGATAATCTGAATCATTTTGTATCTGTTTGTCACATTTTAATTTGTTTGTTCTAAAAAGTCTATATTTTGGGAAAATTATTTTTTTTATTGAAATTGCTTTTTAATCAATTTTGTCTAAAATATAACGTTTTTTTTACCAACTGTCACATTTTATTACAAACTGTTGATATCAGTAATAATACAAACTAATTAAGCTGAAAACATTGTAATTTTAGTAATGTTAACTAACTTTATATTATGAATGCATAACAACAAATAAAAAAAAAATATTAAAACTTAAGTGGTAATCATCTTATTCCTTTTCCAGGTTCCTAAACATGCGGAATTATACAAATTCTCATTCCTTCATCTTCCAAAAAGACACAACACTATGTAAGTTAATGTAGCGTTCACTATTCAATATTCTTTCATTGAATATGTTAAACATTTTGTTTTATTTTTTATATTTAAATGGGTAAGGTCCTTAATGGCCTGGGATTTAGGCCAGATTTGCCCCATTACCCCAACACTCTTATACGTCCGAAAATGAGGGGTTCTTGGAGAAACATATCTGAAATAACATTTTTTTCAGTTTTTCAAGTCGATATAAATTGTTAAAGCCCAAGCTGCTACAAACACAAACAAGAAGTTTAAAATCAGGAAACATTGTTCTAAGGAGAAAGCAGATACAAGGTGTGTTTCAATTGTATACTTCTATAAAATCAGTTTCTTATATAGGACCTATACCACCCATAGTATAGCTTGACTTGTTTAAATCAGCCGCGCATATTTTTCCCTGCAGTAAGGAATAACTCTAACAGTATTGCTTTGTTTTCTGTTTTAGCTGTTCCCATATCCAAACCTGTTGCCCATTTTCATTCTGTCAAACAGAAGCTAGCAAGGTAAGATAGTACAATATTACCCTTTTTGCATGGTCACTTTTATAAGTAAGTACTCGCATATTTACTCGCAAAAGCAAAGTTAACACGCATAACGTCATAAGCGTGTCATCTGCTGTAGAAGGTTGGTTGTTACTCGCATTATGCGAGTAATGAAAAGTTTGGTGGAATTACAGTTTCACTTTTAGGAGCTTAATCTTTTTCGGGTAATATTTTTACAGTTTTAAGTTTTTATTTTATAAACTAGGTTTAACAATATTGCGCTTAAGTAAGCTAACTCCATGTTGATACGCGCATAAACATATGACCATGCAAAATAACGTGGTTAGCGAGTTATCATATGACGAGTTAATGCTGATCGTTATTCGCATTAACTTTTTACCATGCAAAAAGGGTAATGGTATATGTGACTTGTATTAAGTACATGGAGCTTTGATCATTTATTTTTTCCACCCAACCTTGTATAGGAGCATTCATACTCGCGCGCTGACAAGGGTCGGAATAAAGT
>NC_020177.2:2147486-2173735 GCF_000224145.3 Ciona intestinalis
AACTTGCTAGTTTGTGCCACTGGCTGTAACAGTTATAAATATTTTTTTAATTAAATATTTTTTGTATGAATTTTACATTTTGCAACAGTAGGAATTATGAAAAGCGAGACACGTCTTTAACCGCAAACCACGTGTTCTGTATTATTTTGATTAGCGGCGCTTTTCGGCTGAATAGGAACGCATTCTCGTACGCCTTTCTCCTTGATGACGTCATAGGTGCTCGGGCTCGGGCTCGTGCCGAGCTTTTCGTTGAAGCTCGGCGCTCGGCGAACCCGAGCTTTTTCAACTTCAGCACATCCCTACTATTTAATTACATTGTGTTTATTCTATAAACAATATTACCCTTTTTGCATGGTAACTTTTATGCGCGTAAGTACTCGCAAAAGCAAAGTTAACACGCATAACGTCATAAGCGTGTTATCTGCTGTAGAAGGTTGGTTGTTACTCGCATTATGCGAGTAATGAAAAGTTTGGTGGAATTGCAGTTTCACTTTTAATTCTTAATCTTTTTTGGGTATTATTTTTACAGTTTTTAGTTGGTAATAGCACCATAAAGTATAACAACTTATTTTATAAACTAGGTTTAACAATATTGCGCTTAAGTAAGCTAACTCAATGTTGATACGCGCATAAACAAATGACCATGCAAAATAACGTGGTTAGCGAGTTATCATATGACGAGTTAATGCTGATCGTTATTCGCATTAACTTTTTACCATGCAAAAAGGGTATATGTGACTTGTATTAAGTACATGGAGCTTTGATCATTTATCTTTTCCAGCCAAGCCTTGCATAGAAGCATTCAAACTGCGCGCTGCAGGGGTCGGAATAAAGTACTTCGAAAGTTTTGTATATATTATAACAGGTTGGTATGGTTTCGGTTGGAAAAAATGATTTTAAAATTTATTTAAACTTGCTTGGCTGTTAAATGGCAAACACTGGTGACTATTATTACCATGCAATTTGTGGGTGATCAAGTTTTCTGTAATAAATTCTTTATTCGATACATTTTCAAACACCCGGTAAGACAGTATACAAATTATACAACACACACAGTCAGTGGCGCAGCCAAGCCGGTTTTCGGGGTTCGTGACCCCCCCCCCCTTAAAACCCCCCCAAAAAAAATTAAAAAAAATTGTTTTTTTGAAACAAATTTTTATTACCCCCCCCCCTTATTTTTTTCTGGCTGCACCACTGCACACAGTTGCCTGACATGGGTATAGTATGTAAGGTATAGGTGCATGCCCTAACAAAATCAGGTTACCCTTGAGTGCCCAATATAAATGCATAAACAACTTAAACACACTGATAATGCAATGATCAGTTTAGTTCCTAATTAAAAGCAAATGTGACAACTAGAAAATAACATTATTAAAATTACGCATAGAAAATTGTGCATTCTTTTGCCCACCACAGACTTTTATCTTTTACATAATTTAAATCTTATGAGAGGCTTTTTAAAAGTTAGACACCTTTAATAACCAATTAAGGTGTTTTTGTGCAATATGGATGCATAGGGACTACAGAGTGTTAAGATATCTGGCAACTAAGTGTATGCTTATTATTTTTTTCAAGGGGAAAAAAAAATTTTAATATGTATATATGTCTTATCATTTCTTATCATATTGCTTTTGTAGATTTGGTCGTTGTAACAGAGGAACTAAATGCCCATATACTCATGATCCAGACAGAGTTGCTCTATGCACAAAGTATGTACAGTTTTTTTATACCATATTATCAAATTAACCAGTGGTAAATTACTAAATTATTAATACTTTTTAATTTTACTTTTTTTATAAGATTTTGTTAAATTGAAAGTAGCATTATCTTATAATTAAACTGCATCCCATTGAGTTTAATATTTAAATTTTCTCTTTTGTCAGGTTTTTAAGAGGTACTTGTCGAATCGAGAATTGTCCATTTTCTCATAAACTCTCCAAGGAAAAGGTTATTGTTTATTTGTAATTTGATGTGTTCCGTATGTTTAAATTGTGGTGTATGTATTAGTTCATGTAACTTGCATTAAAATTATTCAGTAGGGTGGGAGAAGACCTTTAGCACATAGTATCCAAATATTCGGATTGTTTTTTAAACAATTAACAACAGTTTAGTCATGAGGATACGATTTTATAGTTTTTTGCTTACTACTAAATGGGCCGAGAAATAAAATGAAACGGTGTCCCATGTTCCCCTACCCTACTATATGTAAAATACCTGATGAAAATTCAACGTTAAACTTGAAACAGTGCCTAACGATACTCTTAAATAAGGAAACTTAAATTTGGCTGCATTTGTTTTAATTATTTCTGCTTTAGATGCCTGTATGTAGCTTTTTCCTAAGAGGCAAATGTGCAACAAAAGATTGTCCCTACCTCCATGTGTTTGTTGGTCATACTGCTGCACTATGCAAATCATTCGCCACTGACGGATACTGCGCTAAAGCTGATTCGGTTTGTGGCTTGGATTAACAGTTTCAAAAAGAATCAAAATATTTAAAACAGATTTTCGAGCAAATTTCTGTTTGTGAAAACGTTTTGTTCAGGTTGTTTTTAAACAGGGTTTTATAAAAAACTCTTATGGTTATTTTTATTTTTAAATCTTAAAATGTTTTTAAGGCTTAATACAAATAATTTTTATTGTCGTAATTGTACTGTTATTCTAAATTTAAAATCTGTTTTCAGTGCAAAGAGAAACATATCCGTGCCTGTTACGAATTTTATGAAACTGGTATTTGTAAAAACCAGGATAAATGCAAACTGCCTCACAAGCATAAAACTTTCAAGTAAGTACTGTTAGACCAAATCCTGCCACCCCTAAGGCAATATTATCATACAGCATATTTGCATGCAATTTTAGGCCTTGTAACTAAATAAACTGCTTTCAGGCCCACTAGCAAGCCAAGAAAAACTCTTCAAAATGAAAACCGGTATCACCCAGTGTTAACTAGTTTTAATTAAAATAAATACAAAATAAAGAGGAAATTTATTAATTTCTTATTTTATTTTTACAGCGATGTAAAATTGGAAGCTGGTTTTATGAGTTTTCTTCAACAAAAACCGGTGTCCCAACCAAAACCATTGATAGATGATATTAAACCAGGTATAGACAATTTTCTAATTTAGTATTTTGATTATTATACTTATTTGTGAACAGATTGCTCTAAATTGCGGATTCAACCAAGACTTGGGAAGCATAGGAGAGCTGCCGCACCCTAGAAAGGTGGTATATCTACCTCGTATTTTGGTTTTAACCTCTAGGTCCATGTGCAGTGTTATTTTTTAGTGATTAAAATATTTGCATTGCAATTTTTCCCATGTTTTGAGTCATAGGTGAATAAAATATCTATTACTAACTCGTGTGTGTTAGTTTGTTCTGCATGCAGTAGGAAGCATTGCTGTGACTGAATTGCGGCAAACGCAATGGCGAAAACGATACCATATATACAACATTATCATGATATTTAGGAAACATAGTAGCAACGTAACATGCCAACAAGTGTCGATTAATATTGAGAAACCGAATGTTGTGGTTAGCTATGTTAACTGATCATGTTTGATTCAGTATTTGCCGAGTCACCATTTTGCTGAGTCGTCGGTGGGCGCATGACTTGCAATAGGGTTGGGACGTTACCATCCTGCAAATAATCATAATTTATAAAAGGGTGACCATGATTTTGTGAACAGCAGGCCATTCCATAAGTTGTTAAAATGTTTAATATTTATATAGTAGGGTGGGGGGTCAGGATATTTTGATATTATATGCTTAAGGTATCCCATCTTCCCCTACCCTACTTTAAAGGAGCTTGAGAAATTAATGAAGAAATAGAGCTTACACCAGTGTAAGATGAACTGCCCTTCCCGATACTTTTAGCAAATTGTTCTAAATCATGGAATTTCTTTTGGAAAGCTTCTAGCTCCAGCTTCATTCTTTGATTTTCCTGTGTAACCCTATCCACCTGCACAACAGGTTAGTTTAGGGTTACAAATTGAATAAATAAATGTAACGGAAACTTACAGTGGTTAAACACAGGTGTTCTTGTTCATACACCTCATCATGTGCTATGCCACAGGACTTTATGCATATAAATTACAGAAATAGAGCTGCACTAAAATATCAAACAAATTATTTTTAAAAAATCCTACTTCGTTCTGAAGTTGGATTCTCTCTATATCAAGTTCATCCTTCTGTGTGAGGCGTTTAATACGACATGAAGCTGCATAACCACGGTTCTTCAATGTCCGCCTTCGTTGTTTTAAGCGTCTGCTTTCCTGTATTAAGTAACAGTGGTTAAGTAATTTTTGGTATAGTGGAATACAGCAGTTGCCATTAAATTCATCTTAACAAACTTTGTTCCCTTTTTTAATGTTTTCTTACCTGCCTTTTTCCAACATTTAATATATAAGTCTTATTCTGACATTTTGTTATAACGTTAAAAGGTTGAGATAAGAAAGCGCTACTGTTTGCGCCGCCATATTTCCCTGAAGCAACTCGTTAATTAATTAAGAACCAACCAGGTTTAGATACAATCGGTTGAATCTCAATAACTTATAGGCCTACTTAAATTTGATGTACACATATTGTCCTGATAAAAAATGTCATGTGGTCATGTGCGCACCCTTCACCACCGAGTAGGAATAAAGCAGGGAGGAAAACGAACATAAGGGGACGATAACAGTGAAGACAACAGACAAGTTTAATGGCACGTCTGCAGAGTATGGCAAGTGCACGAGCGATTTGTTTTACAAACTTTTGGTTATGCACACCATAATTTGCTTTGCACGTGCATTTTTAATGATAGAACGCCACACGAAAAATTAATCGTCTCGCACACGCAAGATCTCGTCAGGAACTGCCATACTCTTCAGACTGGTTTAATTAACGGTAACCGAATACAGCTTAATTTAACATACAGTAATTACAATTTGCTTAAATTTTTGAAAAAAAACTACAACACTACTTTTTCAGACATCATTGTAAATAGCCAGTAAAAAAAACGGTGACAACGTTACAAAACAAAATTTTGACAAGTTACCTCTGGAGACAAACTTCGTAAGTGACGGTTTAGATCACGTACGCTCAAATTTAATAGTTCCTCATCAGAGAATATAACGGACTGTCCACTCTGTATCTTGCTTTGTTGGGAAAAGTACTTTTCCTTCTTATCGTCAGTCATATCAATATCGTCAATCAGCTAAACTAAATTTATAGTTTACAAAGTCTTAATGAAAAACGAGAGTAAGTTAAAAAAAATGACGTCATACTCTTTTGATTTTAACATTTCCTGAGTTGTTTACAACAACACCAGACACAGTGTTAACTGTGCCGTCGACCCTACCGTATGTTTTGATAAAACTGGTGCAAAAACTCATGCATCGGTTACTTCGAATTCTCGTAACTAATTCATTGGTCATGATGTCTCGGCAAAATTTTTTCGCCATGACGTCATTGATGAGTAAGTGAAAAACAAATAACAGTGCTGCCATATTTTATTTGGTGTGAAAAGTATGCAAATGGGGTCAATAAATGTCGATTTATTTTGACTTAAATATTATCAGTTAATTAACGGGCCGTTAAGTTAAAACCACAATTATGTTTTATAATTAACATGTTTATATATCGACTCTAAGCAACGAGTTAAATTTATACTTTGTTACTTATTTTTTACATGTACTTAGTAGCAGAGTCGGTATATAAACACATTTATATACGGACTCTGCTAAATACTTGTGTTTCAGCTATACAAATGTTTTGTACTATCTCAGAAATAGCCATCATCAACACTTTGTACTATCTCAGAAATAGCCATCATCAACATAGGAATGTCGCCGAAAGTTCAATACGACACCACGTAAAATACTTTACTCCATAAACGGTAACAATGCCATTTACAAACTAACAGTCATATCACTTCTTTATTCGATTACACCTTTTTTACTTGAAACGTGCGTTTTATAGTATATCCTCATAACGTATCGGTAGTCACGTAATTGTGACAATGTCAAAATTGATGACGTAAGGTCACAAAAGGGGAATTTATTAGTAGTTCTGTTTTGCAACGAGCGGAACTGAAATGCGTGTTGCTGATATCAGGTTTTCCGATTTACAATGAATACTACGCCCTTTTAAACAGTACCCGAAACTTTTCAGATGTGTTGTCAAACTGTGGACTGTTGAGTAACGCAAGGTTTGTGTCGTTTAAGGTTATAATGTAACCATAAGATATTGTAAATCTTGGTTTTAAAACAGATTCAATATTTTTAAAATCTGGTTTACAGTTACAATCTATGTATTTATTTATGTATATGTATGCATATAAATAAGGATTCTAATAATTATTGTTATCATTTAGGCTTACTTCAAGTAACAGAATTAAAATGAGAGTGTGAATACAAAGTAGCTACACCCTTGTTTTATGATGGATAAAACTCGCCAAAACTACAATAACCATAACAGTAATGGCTCATCAAGACCAAGTGTTGCGCCTAAACCTGCCACAACTAAACCCGCCATACCTTCTAAACCTGCGCATTTAAAATCGATCAAGAAAAAGGAAGGTAGTAAGGTTTCTGAAGAAAAAACAAACACGAGAGGAAACTTAACTCGTATTCCATCTGTGGACCACACGACGCCACGTTCCTGGGTGTCAAAACCAACTTTGTCTCTGCCGAAAAAAGAACAGCTTGGAGGAGCTGAAAAGAAGCCAGATGGGCCTGTTCCAAAAAGCCCCTTTGCAAAACCATGGAGACCCGCCCCTCAGCTTAAATTGAACAAGGATAGAATTCCTAAACCAATCAACGATACTTTTACAATTGTAGAGGAAAAAGTTGGCTCTGTATCTAAAGCAAAAACTGCATCACCTAAAAATGACTATGGATGTGCTATTAAAAATAACCAGGTAACAGTTGAACCAAAAGTAAAAGTTGGCTTGGAAGAAAAGGCGAATAAGCCATCTACATTGCAAGTAAATAACCAACCACAAGGAAGAACAGGGATTCAACACAGGTTAGATTTGATTCACTAGTTTACAGAGCATATTGTAATAGCGACCCTGTTGAAAACAAAATATGTAAACTTGTAAAATTCATGCATGTGTACTTAAAGCATCTCTTTAAAGCTGTAAAAAATATGTGTCAGTCCTTTTTCCTTTTAAAAGTCCCTTTAACCACAATCTGTACAAAAAGTTTTGACGGACTTCCTATGCGATATAAATCTAAAACTTTCAAACCATTTTCTACATTTTTTGAATAGATCTTCGTTTCTTCGTGACCCGAAAAGTCCTGGTTTTGGAACAATTCGTGCTATGTGGAACACCAAGGTGAAAACACCATCCAATAACCTCCCATCTCCAATATTAACAAGCCCCAAACCATTTGAAGTAACCAAACGCCCGGTTACAAAAACTCGCTCTGTTGCTGTTACTACAGGTAACCCCCTAATGTGGCAGCATGTGCAGGGACCCCGACCGCAAGCCCCACATAATTCTGGGATACAAATGGGTGAAACAAAGCGGCGTACATCGTCGCTAAGTTACCAAGCACCTTTGCCTTTTCGAAGTGCTTCAATAAGTGAAGAAACTGAACCCACAGTCAGCAATGAATTAATTGAAGAAAATGAATCAAAGCAATCTGAGGATATTTTTAAATTTGAAGACCGTGAAAAATCGCTACCTGAATTGGAAAATTGTCAAAAATCATTTCTTTGTGAGTGATTTATTCTGATTTTTTTAGCAAATTTTTTTTCATATTTTCAGGAACATAAAATTCCCCATTTTATCATTTGCTAAAAGCAAAATTGGTTTGTAATAATTCAAAATATTAAATTAAAAGGTGATTTTATTTTGTTTGCTATCAATTTTGAGTTTGATTAAACTTTAAATAATATATGTTAATTTTTTTTGTAATTAATAATTAAATAAGTTCACAAAGCATGTCATTCTAACAACCAATCATTATTTTAATTAGGCTGTAAAATCTAAAACATTAAAATTAATTTAATTTTTTTTTTCACCAGACTCATACTCCACTGCCAAGCCAAAGATTCCCACCCCTGAACCAGAAGAAACAAACGAAAAACAACCAGCTCCCACATTCAGCGACCCTCCTGTCGGTATCTACCAATCTTACAGCAGCGATGACAGCGAAGCGTCACTGCCTCCAGTGGACAAATCTTCCGACTCCAGCGTCATGGAAGCCAATTTAACAGCGGTTGGAGTGTATGAAGATTTTGACGAAAATGACGAAACTGTTACAGCTGCAGTTTACAGCTTTGCACAGCAAGTAGATAACCTTCCATCAGACCCAATACCTGCTTATGGATATTTACCAATGTCTGGAGCTTCTTCTACAACTGAGATCAACTATGAGCAAATGGACTCAGATGTGAAGGTAAATAATATTTTATCTAAAATTTTAAGGAAAAATTAATATTAAATTTGTAGTTTGTTCACAAAAAGTTGTGAAGATGTTCCATCAATGTCTGTGTCATTTTTAAACGCCAACTTGTCTTGGCTAATAGCTGTAAACTTAAACTGTTTTTATGTGGTCGGAGTAGACCTATTCATCATATTTTTCCCCATTATAAACCAATGGCAGTTGGTATAACTATTTAAATTTATTAAGGATGTCAACTGGTAGCTGTTTTGTAAAAATAATAAATTATATTAATGTATATATAAATTATTTATCAAGTAATATAATTTCAATCTGCATATACCTAACATTGCAGCAGTTTGACCATTCTGAAATACAACAGTGTTTTTAATGAAATAAGAATTATTTATATGTTTTGTTATTAGTTATTTATAAGGTCAAGCCGATACTGTTCCATGGTTAAACCTAAAACTTTTATGCAATAATGGGGACATGGACATGATATAACCAGTTTCCCAGAACCAAAATACTAAACAGGGGGGTTCCACAAATAATTGACAAGTTTTCTTTCAAAATCAATTTCAACGGTGCAAATTAAAACAGAAATATATGCATAGAAATTGGTCACGCTCGTCGCTCGTGGTAAATTTGTATTTATGCGCTACTGTACGCAACCTCTAAATTGGCATGTTGCTTGCAACTATAGTAATTATATCTTTATTGTTCTGTGGTTAAATGCTTCTTATGCTTGTTTATATATTACAGTAGGGTGTGAGAAGAAGGGACACCTTTAGCACATAATATCCAAATATCCTTATCGTGTTTTAAACAATTAACGACAGTCTATTAAAATCCTGACGAAACAGTATTATAATTCTTTGAATTTTTTTTGTTCACCACCAAATGGGGCGAGTCTCGGTGAGAAAATAGAATGACACGGTGTCCTATTTTACCCCTCCCTACTACATATCTGACAACATAAATTATCATTCCAGCTTGAAAGTATAGATTACACCAGCCAAGTGGTTCCACCACCGGTAATAAAAAAGAAATCAACGAGGGAATATCATGAAATCGATCCCAACGGTACGTCTGTTTGTTGTTCTGCCATTGTTTCATATTTAGAGAAACTAATATTAATTGCTTGCCAAATCTTTAAATCTGTTATAGCAGTGTTTTGTATTTTTGTCGTTTTTGACTCAGTTGAATGTTTTTTCTCCTAAAAATGTACAGCTTATTTTTATATATAGCTGTTCTATTTTTACTATAAGTCTATAGTCTATATTTATAACTATTATTGTTTCCTATATATATATTTTTTAAATCAATCTGGTAGATAGCCCATTCATATTAATACATTAAATGATGTAGACATGTAGTAGTTTTTTCACTGTTTGAATATTTAATGCTCTTGCTTTAATAATTAAATCTAATGATAATTAATTACAATTCTACATAACTGACTTACATGGAGCAAACCATAATTTATTTTTTAAGGCAATTTAAAATGTTATTCTTCATGTATATTGCCCACTATATAAGCTTATTGTTTAAAACTGTCTGGGAATGCTATTTAAATGTCATAGTTGGATACAGTTTTTTGTGCTGCAACCCATTTAACAAGTGCTGCAACCCATTTTAACAGAAGTTGATTTTTTCTGGATTTTATTTTACTTTTATTACAGTCCTAAAGTAATCCATAGCAAACTAATGAAGTTTAACAATAATGTTAACTTTTTTACGTCTTATAACATTTAACTTAAAAGTAACAAAAAGAAAGTTTAACAAAAAATAAACTTTTTTTTCGTTTTGTAACATGATCACGCACCCCATACCCCACAGACCTCAAACGGTCAACTTACCCCACTTTTGGAAACCTTTATTTAAACTATTCCATGCCACTTTTAGGTTATCTCTCATGTATACAACAAAAACAACCATAGCGAACTAAATTTTGGTATATGTTTTGTTATGTCTTTGAACTTAAACCAGCCGATTCCCATCGCCTTTCTATTTAGTATAGCCTATATACATATGAAGCCAAGCATAAATTTTAATCTTTTGTATTTAGGAAATATTTCGGTCCCACCTCCACCCACAAGGGAAGCTCCGAAGTTACCCACCCACTTTAACAACCAACCCCAGCAGTTAGAATACGAGCCCCCACCCTTACCCCCTGATAACCCCGTGGGTCGACGAAGTGTTGTGTTTTCAAAGCAGAAGAAACTTATGGTGGTACAGCAGCTGAAAGAAAACACCTCAAGTAAGTTAAAATATCTTTTTGTATAACTTAATTTATGGTTCCTCATAAAGTAAATATATATTATAATTTGTTTTTATTCCATTTTCCTGTAACTTAGTTTTAATGCATTTTATTATGTTTAAATATAATTTTTGTAAGTTAAACCAACCAAAATTATATTTACAATCTTTTTGAACCAAATGTTTTACTACTAATTGTGTACTTTTCTTAAAGTAGCCACAAAATGTATTATTCTATATTTCGTCATTTTTCGTTCCATATTTTTGTCATTTTACAATAACTTAATTATACTGGGCTTAATGCTCAAAACCTCCTGCCATTGTGGCATTTAGCACAATATGCATAATGGTCTAGTTATTCCTCCAACCGAGTGGTTTGTAATGGGTTCTGCAGCTATTCTGCAAATACCGAAACAAAATAATCCTCAACAAACTTATAAAAATGTGTTATAACGACTGTCGTTGCTCCCTTATAAGAGGATAATCAATCATCATTTACTTATAAATTTACGATGGTATTCTAGCTTTAAAATGTCTAAGTCTATTGTACATACTTAGGTAAAAAAATTAAAAATTGCCTAATTATGAATTCCAGTGAAGAAACTGAACTACATTGATGTGGAAGTGACTTCTAACTCTTCTGGAGGACCTAGGAGCAATCCTGTTCATCGGAAGACTAATTACTCCGATGTTACAGTCCTTAGTGAGAGTGATGCAAGAAATTCTGAGAAAAATGAATCCGGGTGAGAATAGTGATGTCACTGTTTCTAGCTTTATTCTTTAAATATCATACACATACACTTAACTGCCAATTGGTAATTTATTAATCTGGTAATTTATATTAAATTTTAACATGTTTCAGCTTACAAATTTATTGGGTGAAGTTTAAATTGATACAAAATGTTTGCCAAGTGAAGTGGCTTAATAATTTAAATACAGTAATTATAAATTCTAATATGCAAATAATTCTTACCAGTACAAATAGAAATGCAGCTAATTACTATTTGCTTAAAATTTGTGTTAAAGCCACTCTTTTGGTGAAAAATGTATCAAATGATATTTTTAATTTTGTGTAACAATTTTTGTTTCTAATTTTTTAGTTTTTTTAACTTATAACATTATTTAACCCTCATATATTACACTAGAGATGAGAATCTGTCTTCTAACAAAAAACAAAAAGATCGAAAGAAGAAAAGTTCATTTCTTCCTTTCTCATCTAAAGATAATACTTCATCTTCTCCTAAATCAGCCAAGGTCAGTACAATTCACTGCACCTGTGTTCTAGGGATGCACATTACATAATAATTAGGTATTCTAGGATATCCTAGAATACTTTATTTCGAATCTAGAATTCCGAATCTAGAATTTTGAATCTTTTTATATTTATAGGAAAAACTAATTTTACTCACAAAAGTCAGTTTATTGACTGTTTTATAGCATTCTTGTTGGATCATGAGCTGTAAAATGATCAAAAATTGTACTATTGGGTAGTTTTTGCACCATGAAACGTATAGCAGGCTATGAAAAGACGTTGCGAAACGTTTACTCTCGAAAGTCCCGCATACACAAAAATATTTTTTTCAAAATTAATAAGTTTCAACAATTGTTAACATAGTATATGAGATGACGTTTGATGACGTTATTAAACAGAATACCGAATCCCGTAATTAGATTCGAATACAAAAGGATTCGAATCTCATAGATTCGAAATTCTGTAATGTGCATCCCTAGTGTGTTCTCTATATTACTTATCTCAAAGCAATGTTTTTACCATTTTTTGTGTTTGTATAAAGTACTCAAATCAAAATTTTGGTTGGCCTTTTTGTATTAATCTTAAAAAGTGTTTATGATCAGATAGTAAAGCTTGAATGAGTCTGTACAAAATATTTGTTAAGCATAAAGTGCTGTTGCTATTCATAATAGTTTATCTGAAACACTTGTTTTTTCCAAAAGTTAAATTTTACTGAATAAGACAAGTTAAATAGAATGTCTAAAACTCAGGATATTAGAAATAAAACCAGATAAATGTTATAGACTGTTTAGAGTTTTATTCTTACATGTAAGTGTTTCAGACCAGTGGTTACCACTAGACTTACTACATTATCATTTTATTATTTATTAGATCCAGACACATAATAAACAACACATAAAACTATATGGGAGAATATGAGCTTAAAGTAGTGACTAATTTGTTTTGAATTGAACAAACTTTTCCCCAATATTTTAATTACATGTGTAGCACACTTTAGAGTTACTATTAGATTGTGTGTATAGAAGGGTGGGGGAAGACGAGACACCTTTAGCACACAATATTCAAATATCCTGATCGTGTTTTAAACAATTAACAATGGTCTATGGTTGTGATAAGGATACAGTATTTTAGTTGAATGTTATTTCCTTGCTACCAACTGGAACATGAAAATACAATGAAAAGATGTCCCATCTTCCCCTACTCTACTATATATTGTGTACAGACAGTGCATATAGTAATAGCTGGCAACTGTTAATGTGTGTATAGCTCTATAAAGTTGTAAAGTCTATATTTCTTTGAAAACAAGACAGTTATAAAACAACAGAGTTACAAGATGTGCAGAATCTGTATATGTTTCTATAAACTGCCCAAGGCTACCATAACAAACTCTTTAAGAGAAAATCCTTTAAGTTTAATAAGGGCAGGCAGTAATACAACATCATCACTGCAAATGTTGTGGCTTATGTGATAGATTGGCTAAGTTTTGGTTTATTAGATACACAGCTGTTAAAATATTTCAGAATTTTGGCAGTAAATAGAGACATAAGGAACTAAAAAATTTTTAATATAAATGTGTTATCTAATCTAATTTATTTGTTTTAAAAATTAATTAATTTTGAAAGCAAATTTGGTATTGGTGTACTATCTTTATCTCCGCATAGTTATATCATAGTGTTTATCTATTTCATTACTTTACTGGTTTCAGCACATTTCGTTAGCTACAAAGCTATTCTTGTGGGTGGATTTATTTATTGTTTGTTTACTGTGAGTCACATAAACAGTCACTTTTCTTGTTACCCCACTTTCTTATAAGGACTTAAGTTACGTTAAGTATATAAGTGACGCAACTGTATTTGACTTTTGCCTGGCTTTTTAATTTACATATTAATGTTACTAATGTAACAATGTGTTGAGAATTGTGGTTCAAAAAAGGTACTTTTTGTTAAAAACAATGTTTTTTTACCAGTTCATAACATTAAATATTCCAAAGTTTGCTGGTTGTATTTAGTGTTTACACTTTCAGTTTCAAGTTTTATGATATTTATTCACTAATAATGTTACTAATGTAATAATATGTTAAAAAATTATTTTACAGAATAAGTACATTTTTGTCTAAAACATATATTTTTTTCCACAAATTTATATCAATAAAAATCCAATGTTTAAAGACCATATTTACATGTATTTTAGCAAACATATATATATATATATATCTTTAGTTTGTTTAGTTTAACCAACCTACTGTATTAAGCAGAAAAATTGCTATTAGAGAATTTCTAGATACATATATGTTTGAACTTTTTATAATAAGCACGCCCCTAACATGTTTAAGTGGAATTTTCCACCAAGTATTGGAGATTTATTAAACAGACATCCGATAATAAAGGTACAATGGGTTGACCTATTCTATACAAGCTTTGATATTTTGTTTACCATAATATAGCATAGCATGTATAATATATGAAAATAATATATAGTAGGGTGGGGGAAGATGGGACACCTTTAGCACATAATATCCATATATCCTGATCGTGTTTTAATCATTTAACAACAGTCTATGAGAATCTTGAGGATATAGTTTTATAAATGTTTGATTGTTCATTGTTTACTGCTGAATGGAACGAGAAAACGCAGTTAAAAGGTGTCCCATCTTCCCCACTACTCTATGTTTGCAATTTGGTTGTAAATTTAAAATTTTGTTTAGAATATTGGACTAATTCGGGCATAAACAGCGGGTCCACTGGTATTCTATGTCGTATGACTTCTTCCGTGTAAAAATGAATAATTATAAATTATTATTGAAATCTTATAATGATTTAACAAATTTCTGCACTTTTATTGAAGCACTTATAATGAAATTTTTTGTGACCAGTCAAAGTTGATAATCTTTTATGGTTGTATTATTTTTGGATCTTCTGAGTTTTTTTGCAACGCACTTAATAAAAAAAAATAATTTTTAAGTTTTATTCAAAACATTATTCTCACTTGATGATTTATTACTAATTAGAACTAGGGATGCACATTACAGAATTTCGAATCCGTGAGATTCGAATCCTTTTGTATTCGAATCTAATTACGGGATTCGGTATTCTGTTTAATGACGTCATTACACGTCTTCTCATAAACTATATTATCATTTTTTTAAACTTATAAATTAAAAAAAAAATTATTTTCGTATTTGTGGGACTTTCGAGAGTAAACGTTTCGTAACGTCTTTTCATAGCCTGCTATACGTTTCATGACGCAAAAACTACCCAATAGTACAATTTTTGATCATTTTACAGCTCATGATCCAACAAGGCTGCTATGAAAAAGTCTTTAAACTGACTTATGTGGGTAAAATTATTTTTTCCTATAAATATAAAAAGATTCGAAATTCTAGATTCGGAATTCTAGATTCGAAATAAAGTATTCTAGGATATCCTAGAATACCTAATTATTCTGTAATGTGCATCCCTAATTAGAACAAGCTTTTACGGAACATCCAAGCATGTGTATACACCGATTAAGAAAACCTGTTCAAGTTCAATAAATATTCTATAAATAGTAAATCAGAAGGGAGAAGGCCTATGATTAGTAATCATGATATTTGAACTGTGACTGAATTGTCAATCAGCATACCTATATTCGCACGCCTTAACTGATACAATACCCGTTTTACAAAAAGGCCTATTACAGGAATAAAAAGCTGACTTAAATAACTACTTTGTATGTTTGCAAAACGAAATGTTTAAATGAAACTGTTCAAAAAAATTTGTACAAATTTACATCGGCTGTGTATTTTTGTTGTTGTTAGAAACATGTTTTTATATTATATATGCATCATACCAGCCCATATTCAAATAATATTGGTGTTTATGACTCCTATGAGCTATAAAAAACAGTTGGTTACCTAAATTTAAATGTCAAGCAAAAATGATGGGTTATATATATATCTTATTAATGCCTCATACCAGCTCATATTCATATAATGTTGGTATTTAAGATTCTAATGGGCCATGCAAAACATTTGGTTAGCTAAATTAACATGGCAGACAAAAAATAGGGGTTAATATTAGTTAGTTATAATATTTAGTGGGTAAAGTGTAAAATAATAATTGGGTTTGGCATTTGGCTGCATGTTTTTTTCAAATATACTTAACACAACATTAAAATGCTTCATTACAATAAATCTCACTGTAAAGGTGGCTGTACACAGTGTATGCGAATTCGCCTGCGAAATCCTATGCAAACCCATTACCAAGTTCCGCATGCGGCAGCAAAAACCGGACAAAACAGACAAAACGGACGAATTCCGGATACTGTGTATAGCCACCTTAAGTAGTTGCCTGAAAAGGTATTTTAATTCTATTATCCATACTAGGAAGAAGTACTGACAGATTTTGAGAAAGAACGAAATAAAATAAAGAGGATTAGTGGGCGATTTAGACGGAAAAAAGATAAGGACAAGAAGGTATTTTTGGTTATTTGTAACTTTAAACATCAGAATAATTAAAAAAATATTTTTTGCTTTTTTTTTTAATTTTTTTGTTTTAAATTTTTTCTAACCTTTTTTTTTGTTACTTTAAATATGTTATTGTTATCAAAAGAAAAGTTTTAATATGTTTTTAAATATAGTTTTAATATGATTTTAATGATTAAGGTGTATGACAGTGGTCAGTTAGCATGAGGTGTATGAATTTCAATTTACTTATCATAAATACATTATGACATCACAGAAAAAAGATCGCAACAGTGACGGGTCAATTTCTCAAAGTTTTGAATCCGATTCAGGATATGACATCGACAGTTCTTCAACAACGGTATCTTCGGAAACCTCACAGTAAGCGACAACTAGTTGTGTGTTGTTTTAACCAGTCTAGGACTATGCCAAAAAAAAGTTAAAAATATTTATGTAAATAAAAAAAATTAAAAACCATAAATTAAAAAAAAAATTATGTAATTAAAAAAAAATATTGTTAAAATATTTCTAAACTTTAGGTAATGTTGTTGCTTTGGTATTCAAAAAAATAATATATTTTTTCAACAAAATTATCTTGCTGTTCTAACTGTTTGAAATTACAATTTCAGATTATACATTGCTTCAGCCAGCTTTTTATTTAATGCTGTTTCCCACACTTTTTATCCAACTCATGTTTTAACAACTGTTGTTTTGTTGTTGATACCCTTCTTTTCGTTCTTTAAATAACATGACCTTCGCTATCGTTTTTAAAGACATAGCCTAATTTAAATTATGTTATGTTTTTTACAATTAAAAATTTCCCCAAAAAATCCAACTAGTTAGTTAGCCCCTTTGACTTTAACCTTGCTATTTTAACTGCTTAATTTTACTCCCCAAAGATCTTACACAATAAACACGAGCAGTGGTAGTGCACAAAGTTCGGGAGATGGTGAAGTCCGAGCATTACAATGTGGTGTGCCATACGCATATGGGGACAGTGGAGACACCAAAAAATGGGTTAGTTGTGAAATTCTACTGTTTGACTTGAATACATGCCAATAAAATATGAAAATTTTTTTTATGGATAGAGATGCTCTAATGTAATCCAAGTTACCATTAAAGTTTACAAAAACAAAACAGCTTATAAAAAATCGCATAAAAAAAACGCTAGAGTAAAAAAAATCGTGCAAAATGCAGAAGATTTCCCATAAAAATGTCACCTAACTTTAACATTTTTAGTTTCTAAACTACTAAAATTCCAACAAAATTTTGGATTTGGCATAATGATTGTCTCTTCTTTGTGAGAATGTAAAAATTATAGAATATAGACTTTATTATGTTTTAATTTTTTGGTTCAACCAAGCTACATACTTAATTAGCTTGCAGTACCTTTAGATCACATTTGAGCATTTTTAATAAAAAATACACATTTTTTGATCATTGGCCAAATGCTTTTATGCTTTAACTTTATAAAAAGTTTTACAACTTTATAAAAATAAGTGATTGTGCTATCAGTTAGATACCTTATATTAGATGTCGTTTATTTGAAATCTGCTAACGCCTAACTAACTAGATATCAATTATTAACTGGGAACCAAATAAGGTAGAAATATATTATACATGTTGTTCACACTTTGTGTACGTGATAACAACTTGTATTTAAATGTCAAGGAGGAACTACAGTTTAATATCAGTTAAGAATACAGTTTAATATCAGCTAAGAATACAGTTTAATATCAGTTAAGATTACAGTTTAATATCAGTTAAGATTACAGTTTAATATCAGTTAAGAATACAGTTTAATATCAGTTAAGAATACAGTTTAATATCAGTTAAGAATACAGTTTAATATCAGTTAAGATTACAGTTTAATATCAGTTAAGATTACAGTTTAATATCAGTTAAGAATACAGTTTAATATCAGTTAAGAATACAGTTTAATATCAGTTAAGAATACAGTTTAATATCAGTTAAGATTACAGTTTAATATCAGTTAAGAATACAGTTCAATGTCAGTTAAAAACACAGATTCAAAGTTTTGTAAGAAATACAATTTAGATATTGGTGTTAGTTTACTGTTAATTGTATATGTAGGTGTAGAATATATGCATGGAATCACAGAAATGGGTGTAAGATTGTTTTGCGTAAGAATATATAGTGGGGGGGGGAGATGGGATACCTTTAGCACATAATGTCCAAAAACCCTGATTGTGTTTTAAACAATTAACAACGGTCTAAGAAAGTCGAGAGGATACAGTTTTATAATTATTAGAATTTTCTTTGTTAACGACCAAATGGGACGAGAAAATAAAATGAAAAGGTGTCCCATCTCCCCCCACCCTGCTATATTGACTTTCGGAATCTGTGTCAGTTAAGAAAACTTATTGTACAGAAAATCAGTGAATAGTTGGTAGTGATTTGATAACATTGTTTACTTAGTGACAACAAGATGTTGGTATGTTAATTTTTATGATGAACATATTTATTAGGATACTCCCTACATGTGTTGTGTATTTATGTATCAAACTGTTTGCTAAGAATTGTGGATTTTGCAAGACTGTAAGAATTTAACAATAATTTTTGAATAAGTTTTGACAAGTATTGTTTTAAAAAAAAAAAAAAAAAAAAAAGTTTAAAAAAGTGTAGGTGCTGAAAATAAGATCCTAATGTGCTATGAGCCAAACAGGTTGATAAGCACTGTTTTATCTATTTTTATAAAAATCCCAAAAGCATTATTTGTATAATATAATAATTCAAAATTTTTCAAATATATATTATATTTCTAGTTGATAGAATGTGTTCTGGAGTGACAACATTTTGACAATTTTTTCCCAAAAAATGAAATCATATTTTTTATTTTAAATATATATATTATTTCTATTTAACAGCACAAAGTGTTGCCGACTACAAAAGACGCGGTTGAGCGAAGACGAAGCAGTGATGCGACAAGTCCTTTCAAACGCAATGAAAGGATATACAAAAAATCGCTTAGTCATGGTAACATTGAATCCACTATGTCGGTCTATCCACCTGAAACCGACGGTTGCACATCAGACAGAAACTCTGGGAATTATGAAGGTCTTTACTCATGTTTTAATGTTTTATTGGTACTGGTTGTTAAAAAGTAAAGTAGTAACTAACAACTTTCGTTTTTTTAGATATATAAATTAAATAATATAAAAATTGAACAAAACAGTAAGGAATGTATTTAACAACAGAAAACTTTCTGAACATAATTTAAAAACTCAAATAGTTTCTATTTTTTGATGAAATAATTACAAAAACCTAAAATTTAAATAATTCCCAAAAAAATACACAGCTTGAATCATACTATATATTAACAATAAAACCCATAAAAAATATTAATTAAAAGTTTTTTATCAACAGGCTCACCAAACAAGGATCCTCCAAAAGTTTCGAGTTTTCTTCATTGTGGCCCACCCAACATAAACCCCCCTGATCGACCCCCACCTAAACCCACAAACCCATCACCCAGGCATGGAGATCCCATGAACCCCACCCCACGTCACAGAATGTCATTCCCCCTCCCAGGTTTAGCCCCCTCTGTACCTCGCCCTATTAGTCCGGGGTTGCCGACATCACCCCCACCTTTCCCCCCAGAAAGATCCCCATCCAGAGATTCCAGACCCAAACCCCTGTCGAGGGTGATTCCCCCTTCACCCCAGCTTCACCCCCCAACAACTGACCCCATATATTCAACACCGGAGGGTGAAAGCGATGGGGAAACCCCACCACCATTACCAGAACGTGATGCTATATATGAAGGGGTGGATGGTAAGAAATTTATAACAAAACATCTAAATTTGAATAAAAAACATCAAAAATAAACATTGGTTAAAAAAAGAGGGTGGGAAAAATGGGACACCTTTTTATTCTATTTTCCCGCCACATTTGATAGTAAATAAAGAACATTCAAAGAATCAGAAAACCGTATCCTCCCAACTTCCACAGACCGTTGTTGTTTGTTAAAACATGAGTATTTAAATATTATGTGTCAAAGGTGTCCTGTTAAATGTTTTTAATACAAATTTTGTTATGTCAGTTAATATTGTTACAATTTTCCTAAACCTTTTTTTTCCAGTGTTAAACGTTGTACCCCCTTCACCGTGTGGAATTCTGAATCGTTCAAAACTTTTGGATTCTGAACCATTGTACCAGGTTATTATAATAATGTTATACATTTTCTAAAAAGTGATATTCAGACTTGAAAATTTACACTATTTCTATTTAAACCGAATTCATGGGTATTGTTTAGCAAGTTAACCATGAATGGAATTTTCCAATGGTTAGATAAATTTTCCGTTTTATTTTACCCAAAAAGTTAAGTTCTTGGATACTATATATGATATTGATGTTAAATAAATATTTACTTCAATCATTGAGTGCGGAGATTATTTAAACATCTTCTAAATTTTAGAATTATTTTAACAAAAGTTTCTAAGTTTAAGAACATAGTGATTAATGAGACAAAATTGGTCTTAAACTTTTTTAATTTTTATAAAAATAAATTACAAATTTTTTTTGGACCAGATTTACAGAAGCCGCACGTTATCTCATGCGTCTACAAAAAGATCCGCAGCTGCCAGGGCTAGAAACCAAACTGGTAATTTTGTTTCCTTTTGTGTGCCTGAATTGTAAATCATTTTTACCGAAATTAACAAATTTTAAATTGTCAAATATAGACTTTAATTTTTTCTATTTTTGAAACACTTCGATCCAAAATGTGTTAAAACATGAGTGTGTCCGAACAACACATTGCCTTTATTTTAAATCCTAGCGATTAATTTTTATTTATTCTTTAAATGTATAATGCAAATCATTTGAACATTGCCCACACACAGTACATGTAGAGCCTATGGTGTCAATCTTATCTAAAAAAAATGCACAAATTAATTTTCATTTGCTTGTTTATGTAAAAAGCACCGGAAACAGGTAAAAATGTCCATTCTGTAGAATATGCATTTCGGAATTTTTTTGTTTTTTCTTGTTATTTTTTATAAATATTTGCACTTTATTTCTAATGGTTTTAATTAAAAACCTGCGGCATTATTTTATTTTTATCAAGAATCTTAAAAAAACTGAATTTTCATTTTAGTTCCGGAGACAGGCACACAGTGGAAGAGTGAATTGATGTCAGAGGACCTTGGAACATCCACACTGTGGAGAGAAATCCCGGAGGTTGCGGACAGTGGTCATCCGAAGGACATGAGCAAGGACCAGATCAAGCTGCAACAGGTTGGTTGGATTTTAATTGCGCAACACTGAAAAAGTAAATTTGTTGTGCATCACTGAAAAAGTAAATTTAATTCACTAAAAGTTAAATTTATGCTGCGCATCACAGGAAAAAAATCGTTTATTTTTTTTAAATGTTAAAAAAAACACCTTATACTGTTTATACATATAATTAGATGTATGGTTGACTATTTTGGCTGTATAGTATTTAGAAACATAATTAACAAAATCTGGTAAAATGTTAATATTGTTTACTGTTGCGCACTAAATCATGGTCTTCATGAATATGTACAAGATTTTTTTGTAAATTTTTTTTTTTTTTTCACTTTATAAGTTACTTTAAACAAACACATAATCCACCAGCACACAATAGCAAAGTTTTTAAAACTTTAAAAATTCTCCCTTCTATAGTTTAATATATCTGGTTTCATTCATGTTTATTCTGTGTGAGGAAAACACTAGATGATGTAAACCAGATGTTGTGGTTTATATATATTGTGAACATCGATTTTCAGTTCTGTTTGGTTACTCCTATGGAAAATACCCTACTGCTGTCAATATAATAATCTTTGCAAATTTTTCTGAAAAGTTTCTGTACAAATAATGTCTCGCTTACTGTCTGTGGTATTTTTAATTCATTTTAGTTTTAACCATAACTTTTTTTTGGCTGTTTTAGTCTATTTTTTACATTACTATTGTCTATAACATTAAAATAACAGTGCTTTTTTACACTTTGATATTGTAATAATTTTTTCCCCATTTTAAATAACTCGTATTTCAGTTTTTGGCCGGGGTAGTAAAAAAAATATTAAAAATAAAAAAATTTTGTTTGGTAAATTTGTTTTTTCCTCCCAAGTCTCAGTTTGAGGTGATCACATCCCAAGCTTCATATCTTCGTAGTCTCAACATCCTTGTGCATCATTTTATGGAGGATTGGGCCATGGAGTCAACTGATGTTCTCCCATCCACGGATCGAAAGCGACTCTTCTCAAACATCGAATCTGTGAAGAACGTGGAACAGAGGTTTGAAAAAAATTGTTTAAAAATATGATGAAATTATTTTTTCGTTAGTATATCAACTGAGTACCATTATTTTTTAGTAAATAAAAGTTAGACAAAGACATTTTTTGATAAAAAGACACAGTTTTTTAAAATTTTTACAGCACTAAATGTTTTAAAAAAGTTAGTGAAAGGTATAATATTTAATCTTTAAAGAGCATGGCCATATTAAATGCATTAAAAGCTGTAACTGCTAAAAAGCTGAAATAATTCTCATTTGGTATAGACATTCTTTTATGTAGTTTTGTCTAAATAACGACTCTAAAAATAATTTATAAAAATGTAATACAAAACTCTCCAATCAGGTTCCTCGAAGATTTAGAAAAACACTTCTGGTCTGATTTAAAACTGACAAAAGTATGCGACGTTATTGCAAAATATGCAAAGCAGGACTTCTCAGTTTATATACTGTATATACAAAACCAGGTCTACCAAGACAGGGTGCTCACTAAACTACAGTAAGTATTAATAAGGTTGTTTTTTTTATAAAAGGCATAATATTATAATTAATATACCTGTACAACTATACTAGAATTAAAATAGAAAACTTCATAGAAAAAATAAATGCATTTAAGTCCTACACTTAGTGGACCAACTAACTATTCAACATGTCCATACATAGTTTGTTTTTTCTAAAATATTAATAATACGCTACTTTGTTCTTATGTAAAATTCGTTTACTTAAATAAATTTTGCCTTTTTTACATTATTTTTTTTTCATTTTTACCTTATTTTACTTCTATTTATTTCTTTAATCGTTAATGTAAAGACCATCAACTGCCTTTTTCCCTCCGTTCTCTCATATTACCTGCTTCCCCAACTCTCTCACTCACTCATCCATAACCACCAACCTCCAGAAGAAATCACGAATTATTTGCCGAGAACTTATGTCGTCTTGAATCCTCCTCCGCGTGCAACAAACTCCCTCTCCTCTCCTTCCTCTTGCTCCCGATGCAGAGAGTCACTCGTCTCCCACTCCTTGTCTCCGCAATCGTCAACGCAGCGGACGCAGCCGGAGAACCAAAGATGCTGAAGATTGCCAAACATACACTCGGAGTTGTAAACAAGGTTAGTATGTATATAATCTTTTAATGACTTACCTGGTATGAAAAAATAATTGTGTATGTTCGACGTTTAGTCTGCCATCTGGCAAAATTGCTGTTTTTTACACTACGTTTTTTTTTAATTCCCAAGTAGCAGATGAAACCTCGGAAATATACTACCTTTTTTTTACCAAATGCGTCTTGAAAAATTATTTACATTATGCCTGGTAGCAGAAGTAACAGAACATGGTTAATATGACATTTTTCATGTTTATTCCATATAAAAATAGTATTACCATATCTTCATGTAAAACAGTGTTGAAAAAAACATTTTTTTCAAACTATATGGGTGAGGTCCTACAGCATGACATGTTGCATGTAAACTTTGAATTACTTTGCTCGTATAAATATAAAGATAGTTTTATTGTAACCAAGTTAAAAGCACATAAACTTTATCAAGGTGTTGCTGCATCAAGGAGATAAAGTCTCACTACATGTCAGATGAAACATATGTTTTTTTATACAGAAAAATCATTTTTAAACTTGAATGAATGAATGTAACTTACTTTATCCTCGCTTGCCCAAGGACACATACGCCCACAATGGTAGCAACGATGAACCTTGAACCCATTACCTCTGGGTTCGAGGCAGGCCCGCTAACCAACTGTGCTATGGTGCCGTGCTTACTAGTTTGAATTCACTAACTCCATTATTCTACAGTTGGTCAAGAAATGCAATGAAGGAGCCAAGAAAATGCAACAAACAGAACAACTCGCAGAAATTGCTTCCCAACTTGATTATTCATCTTCTGTCAAGATGTTTGCTCTCGTTTCACAATCAAGGTTCTTATTTATTTAAATATGTTGTTAGTTGTTAGAGGTTAATTTAGGACTTTTTGTGCTGCGAATACAATTATGATACTGTATAAAAATTGCTTTTAAAATACAGCAGTTTAATTAAGAAGGCAGAAATTAATGTTAAATTTTTGTTGGAAAAAAGGCTTAAAAATCAAGAAACAAAATAAAAATATGTTAAACAATAACTTGATTGTTTGTTTGATTTCTTTATTATCTAATAATTGCTTTTATTAAAACAGGAGTTTAGTGAAGAAAGGAGAAATGAATGTGAGCATGTCAGTTGATTCAAAAAAATCCACAAAACTCAACAAATTATGGTTGTTTCTATTCACTGATGTCATGTTTATTGCAAGGAAAAAAAGGTTGGCATTTTTACATTAATTTCGAATTTAAAATATACATGTACTATATCTCACTCATACATGTCCGGCGCCGTGGCGTAGTGGTTAGCGCGCCTGCCCGTAACCATTAGGTAATGAGTTCAAGGCTCGTCGCTGCTACCATTGTCTATACATGTACTATATCTCACCCATACATGTATTATATCTCACTCATACATGTATTATATCTCACCCATACATGTATTATATCTCACTCATACATGTATTATATCTCACCCATACATGTATTATATCTCACCCATACATGTATTATATCTCACCAGCTACATGGAGTCAGGTTCAAGCTCCAGGTTTGAGGTTGTGGATTGGGCAAAACGGTCGCTACTATATGTCAATGAGCAAGCTGTCACAGAGAACTTAATTTATCTCATTCTGTTGGAAAACCAAGCTGGAAAAAGAGTCGAAATGACACTCAACCCAGTCAGCCAGTAAGTCAACAGATTTTGACATTTTTTTTACTATATATTAATAAATGTAAATTATGTATCTTCACTTGGTGGACACCATCAGTCTTTGTAACATGGGTGTTCTAATTAAAACAACAAGTGACAGCTTATAAATTATCATGTATGTAACTTTAAAGTTAAGTAATCATTTTTTATGGCCAACAATTTAGACAACCTCTTAGAAACAACTGTTAAGTGTCTTAGACACATACTCACAATGGTAGCAGCATCGAGCCTTGAACCCTGTATTCCCTGGTTTATAGGCCATAGATCTGCACATTAAACTAACGTTAATTTATGGCTTTTTGGGATGAAAATGCAACCATGATATAACAATATAAAGGTGGAAAACTTTAGATTTGATTTTCTAACCAAGTGTTTATACAGGAATGAGTTATCACGTTGGACGGATGCATTAAGCCCTCCATCACTAAATACAACAGGGGAGAGTATATATGAAACATGGGGTGAGTTGTGTGTGGAAAACTTATTAATAAAACTGTAAGATAGGATCACACCTTAAATTTTCATATTTAGAATAGATAGCCTTTATATTTTTTTAATAACTTTTGCCAAAAAATCTTATAATTCAAAGACTGTTTAACTTTTAAAAATCCACTATTTTTTCAATAGCTGCATCTTTTTTTATTTTTACAAATTCAGTTGCTTTTAAGATTGATGTAACGTAAAATTAACAGTGTTAGAGAATGGTTGTATAGACTGTAGAGTATCAAAATGCATTAAAATATTACGCTTTAACATCCGGCGCCCTGGCACAGTTGGTTAGCGCGCCTGCCCTTTAACCCATGAGTTATGGGTTCAAGGCTCGTTGCTGCTACTATTGTGGGCAAGTTACATTATTCATT
>NC_020177.2:2173860-2190147 GCF_000224145.3 Ciona intestinalis
GAGTTGTAAACAAAGTTAGTATGTATATAATCTTTCAACGGCTCATCTGGTTTGAAAAAAAACGTTTTTATATGGAATAAACATGAAAGAAGTCATATTGACACGGTTGTGTTACTNTCTGCTACCAGGCATAATGTATATAATCTTTTAACGACTCATCTGGTATGAAAAAAACCTAGCGTATTTTCAACGTTTCGTCTGCCATCCGGCAAAATTGCCTACATTTTTCATAATTGCAGTACACTAAATACACTATGTTTTTTTTCAAAATTACCGGATAGCAGACGAAACGTTGGAAATTACACTATGTTTTTTTCATACAAAAGTGAGCTGTTGAAAAAACTTTTGAATTACTTTGCTCGTATAAATATAAAGATAGTTTTATTGTAACCAAGTTAAAAGCACATAAACTTTATCAAGGTGTTGCTGCATCAAGGAGATAAAGTCTCACTACATGTCAGATGAAACATATGTTTTTTTATACAGAAAAATCATTTTTAAACTTGAATGAATGAATGTAACTTACTTTCTCCTCGCTTGCCCAAGGACACGTATGCCCACAATGGTAGCAACGATGAACCTTGAACCCATTACCTCTGGGTTTGAGGCAGGCCCGCTAACCAACTGTGCTATGGTGCCGTGCTTACTAGTTTGAATCCACTAACTCTATTATTCTACAGTTGGTGAAGAAATGCAATGAAGGAGCCAAGAAAATGCAACAAACAGAACAACTCGCAGAAATTGCTTCCCAACTTGATTATTCATCTTCTGTCAAGATGTTTGCTCTCGTTTCACAATCAAGGTTCTCTATTTATTTAAATATGCTGTTAGAATTTTTTACTGAGGTTAATTTACGACCTTTTGTGCTGCGAATACAGTTATGATACTGTATAAAAATTGCTTTTAAAATACAGCAGTTTAATTAAGAAGGCAGAAATTAATGTTAAATTTTTGTTGGAAAAAAGGCTTAAAAATCAAGAAACAAAATAAAAATATGTTAAACAATAACTTGATTGTTTGTTTGATTTCTTTATTATCTAATAATTGCTTTTATTAAAACAGGAGTTTAGTGAAGAAAGGAGAAATGAATGTGAGCATGTCAGTTGATTCAAAAAAATCCACAAAACTCAACAAATTATGGTTGTTTCTATTCACTGATGTCATGTTTATTGCAAGGAAAAAAAGGTTGGCATTTTTACATTAATTTCGAATTTAAAATATACATGTACTATATCTCACTCATACATGTCCGGCGCCGTGGCGTAGTGGTTAGCGCGCCTGTCCGTAACCATTAGGTAATGAGTTCAAGGCTCGTCGCTGCTACCATTGTCTATACATGTACTATATCTCATTCATACATGTATTATATCTCACCCATACATGTATTATATCTCACCCATACATGTATTATATCTCACCTATACATGTATTATATCTCACCCATACATGTATTATATCTCACCCATACATGTATTATATCTCACCCATACATGTATTATATCTCACTCATACATGTATTATATCTCACCCATACATGTATTATATCTCACCCATACATGTATTATATCTCACCCATACATGTATTATATCTCACCCATATATGTATTATATCTCACCCATACATGTATTATATCTCACCCATACATGTATTATATCTCACCCATACATGTATTATATCTCACCCATACATGTATTATATCTCACCCATACATGTATTATATCTCACCAGCTACATGGAGTCAGGTTCAAGCTCCAGGTTTGAGGTTGTGGATTGGGCAAAACGGTCGCTACTATATGTCAACGAGCAAGCTGTCACAGAGAACTTAATTTATCTCATTCTGTTGGAAAACCAAGCTGGAAAGAGAGTAGAAATGACACTCAACCCAGTTAGCCAGTAAGTCAACAGATTTTGACATTGTGTTTTACTAAATATGAATAAGTGTAACTTATGTATCTTCACTTGGTGGTCTTTATAACATGGGTGTTCTATTTCAAACAACAAGTGGCAGCTTATAAATTATCATGTATGTAACTTTAAAGTTAAGTATTCTTTTTTTATGGCCAACAATTTAGACAACCTCTTAGAAACAACTGTTAAGTGTCTTAGACACATACTCACAATGGTAGCAGCATTGAGCCTTAAACCCTGTATTCTCTGGTTTATAGGCCATGAATCTGCACTTTAAACTAAAGTTAATTTAGAACTTTTGGGGATGCAATGCAATTTATTATACCAATATAAAGGGAAGAAAACTTCAGATTTGATTTCCTAACTATATTTTTCATTTAGAAACGAGTTATCACGTTGGACGGATGCATTAAGCCCTCCTTCACTAAATACAACAGGGGAGAGTATATATGAAACATGGGGTGAGTTGTGTGTGGAAAACTTATTAATAACTGTAAGATAGGATCACACTTTAAATTTTCATATTTAGAATAGATAGCCTTTATATTTTTTTAATAACTTTTGCCAAAAAATATTATAATTCAAAGACTGTTTAACTTTTAAAAATCCACTATTTTTTCAATAGCTGTATCTTTTTTTATTTTTACAAGTTCAGTTGCTTTTAAGATTGATTGTAAAATTAACAGTGTTAGAGAATGGTTGTATAGACTGTAGAGTATCAAAATGCATTAAAATATTACGCTTTAATATCCGGCGCCCTGGCACAGTTGGTTAGCGCGCCTGCCCTTTAACCCATGGGTTATGGGTTCAAGGCTCGTTGCTGCTACTATTGTGGGCAAGTTACATTTATTCATTTATTCATAACATATGTTTCCACTGTACAGATTGCCCACAGTTTCAGTGTGTGTTGCCATACATTGCTGAGCAACCAGATGAACTAACTATTGATGTTGGTGATGTAATGCAAGTTCTTAAGAAAACTTCAGATGGTAAGTTTTAGACATTTAAATTTTTTATTCGATTTTAGGTTTTGCCCAAATTCATGTTATAAATATAAGTTGTATACCTGGAGTTGCAGACGTAACTTTATATTCAACATTTTTAATTTATCAAAATTTCTCCAGGTTGGTTAGAGGGTGAGAGACTACGTGATGGGGAAACAGGGTGGTTCCCCCGTCAGAATTGTGACGAAATAGAAGATGAACACACACGAGCGAGGAACATGAAAAACTTGTACCGGACATTCGCTGGGTGACAGCAGAGAGCTAACAACGAAACATACTAAAATGAAATTCACCATCAATTTTTTGGAGAACAATTATTTGAATAAAAAAAATGTTTTCAGATTTTGCAGGGATGTTGTGCTAGGTGGAAGCAATAACTTAAGTACAACTCTAAAGTGGAGCACGTTTTAATGATTTTGTACAAATTATGTATCTTTTGTTTGAACTGGAATATCATTTTTACATGTATTTGATCAAATAGTAGAGTTTTAAAGGTGTTTAGATTAAAACAAATTATAAATTTTGCCATAAATATTCTGCAACTACAGCAAAGTTTAGCCAAATCTAGTTAGCAAAAGTAAGTATTTATAATTTCTTAAATGTTACCAAACCTTAAACAACAAATAACTCCATTTTCTTACAATATATTTCTATCAGTGCACTCTTTGTTCTTTGTTTCACAACCTGGTGCTGTTTAATTGCACTATCTAATGTGTTTTTGTTCACATTTTTATTCCTACCCCTTTCATTTCATATCTTGTTGTATGCAGTTTTCCTTATTCATATACCAGTCTTGGTTTAAAAAAACAAACTATTTTTACCCGTTGTGTATTTTACATTTTTTAATCAAATCTGTAAACTGTAACAGTATTATCTGTTTTATTATGAGTTTGGTATCCTGGTTTGAACTAAATCATGTGTATTATTTAAAAAAATACTCTATTGTCTATAATTTATGGTGCTTATATTATACCCTCTGCCTTACTAAGATTTTTTCCACCTATTTATTGCATAAAGTAGTTTTGAACAAACTGACAAACCAGTGATCTGTAACATTCCATTTTTTCAACAATTCTTATTTTGGAAAGGAATTTTGTATTTTGAATCAAATGACTGTATAGCGTAATGTGTGCACTTTATATGATTAAGTTTCTGAGCCTATCCTGTCTTTTTGTGCTGAAAAGTGCCTTCTTATATTTCGCCATAAAATCCGCTGTCCAAATATTCAATACTTTTGGAAAATATATCTCTTCTTTCTAGACATTATAAGGTTGGGTTAAGAAAGTTTAGGTTACCTGTTTATTAATGCTTGGTTTTACAATGAAGAAACATAGATTTATGGCAAGGTAAGTGGAGGATTTCTGGCTTTGTCACTTTTAGTGTTGGTATTTCAAGAACTGCCATTATTTTCTTTATGCCAAGTAGAATATGTTTTTTATTTCAGTTTCTAAAGGATATACTTAGTATGAAATTTACGTTAACAATTTGATGGCATTTATTGTAGATAATATTCCAACCCTTTAAAGTAAGCAGGGAAAGGAAAAGTTTCAGAGTGTTTTAAATGTCAAATGGAGTTGAGGTAAGTATATCCTTATTAAATCAAATATAGACTATTTTATTTTCTAACTATAGCAAATAGCTCAGTAAACTGCTGCGTTCTTGGATACTGAAAGAGAATCCCATATTTGTGTCTAAAAATGCAAAGACCTGTTTTATATCCACTATTATAATGGGCCACTGATCTGCCTGAGCCCGTCGTGACTGTGGGGTTTGCTTGGTTTATGATACGCCACTGATACAAACTACTCTAAATTGCTTTATTGGTATAAAAGTGTTTATTAGTTTGAAAACAACACACATTATCAACATTTACATCTTGTTAGGTTAGCACATAGCATTTGATTTTTTTTAATAATGTTTCAACACTCCATGCTATAAAAATGTTGGTTTAAAACAAAACATCGAAGAAATTTAACAAAAAACTTATTCAACATTTCTCAATTGCTTATGTTTAGTTAACATGAAACCACTAGTTTAGCTTGCATATTTCCTCTTTAAACAATGGAAATATTTCTTAACTCTAAGTTTATTTTCAGGAAGTACTGGTTTATTTAGAGCATTAAGTATCCTTACTACTTCACACATACAAATAAGGGATTTACAAACTTGTTCAAAAGCAAAATAACAGTGAGCAAGGTCTAAATATAGATTTACTTGAAATGCTGTGGTTTGCTTATATCCTTTTAACGCGACCAAACATTTCTTTAATATTGTAAATGATTTTTCGTAATGATTGATTTCAACCCAAATTTTGGAATATTTATTTAAATCAACCACTGTCAAAAAAGGATAACAGTTTTCTTGAGGTGTTTGTGAGTTTTTATAATATTGATAAGATTTTTCTATCATAACAATTGATTGATCCTTCTGATCTATAAGTAATAGACATTCACCATACTCAAGTAATGCCCAACTGAACTCTCTCTGATAGTCCAATAAAGTTTTCATATTTTCGCATAAATTTATGAATTTGTTCATATCTTCAATTTCAGTTTGAATGTTTCTTTTATCCCAACGACCCAGTTCAAGTTTGCATTTAAATGCTACAACTCTAACTACAAATTCCTTTAAGAAATCTTTATGGTTGCCAAGTGAAATTACTTTTTCACATAAATCACTGCATAATGAATATTCAGAAGTTCTGTGTATGGCTAAAAGTACAACCATTATATCAACCATTTGAAGTAAGCTGGGACAGTTAATTAGTTTTCTTATTTCCATCTTTATATCTTCTTCTAATGTAAGGAAAATCAAAACAAGGAACTTTAAATTATTTTTACACGCAACACTATCCATTTGGAAAAAATTCATTGATAATGGTGTGTGTAGTGAAAAAGTGATTAACAAGTGCAAACTAAATGCTGTCTGCATAAAGAAACAAAAACTTTGTTTTCCAACCATTTCAATTAATCCAGTTATAATACTCTTTGAACTAGAATCTTCCATAAAAATATCTTCTTGTCTTCCCTTTGAATGATAAACTTTGAATCTTATCTCACAAGCCACTGCAACCATGAATCGAAGCTCATGAGCCACCGTTTCACTGCATAATTTGCGTTGTTCCAATATATCAATGATATCAAAACATGAAGATTGTTTTATTGAATATCGCCGACCAATTGATGTAAGAAAGATTGTTGCACTTCTGTAAATTACTCGCTTTATGTTGAAACTTTGTAGACCATGAAACGTTTTTAATTGTGACGTTATAAAACTCAAGTTTTGTAAATCTTCATCTATTTGTTTCATCACCATTGAATAGTTGCCAATTTTATCTTTTCTCGCAACAACGATCATGTGACTTGTCCTGGTACTCATGGAATAATGTTTCTTCACCAGCAACAAAGCAAGACTTGGATAAAATATCAGCCAAGTGATTATCCCTGCTTTATGTCATGTTCTTTTTCCAACAGTTGAAGCATTTCTTTCACCGGCTTTATAAGCTCCATTTTCCATGGTTTGTTTACAGTTGGTTGTCTTCCAAGTGGTATCTTGCTTGCATGTGACATCATCCCATCAAACGTTACACCATTTGGTGTAAAAGCATCATAAAACCAGATGTTGGTTTCACCGTTTAAACTTGGAATTGCAACTGAAGGAATCATGGTTTCTCCAAGGTTGATTAGGACGATATGAAATATTGTGGAGAACCACTTGAAGTATCTCATGATCGTCTTACGATCTTCATTCCAATCTAATTCATCTTCAAGAAGAATGATGTGTTCAAAATCTGAATATAATGTAATTTCTGATCGTGCCAGGGAACCCAACCCTACTACAGAGTATTTACATGGGGGATTCCCCATAATTTCAATGCATTCATCAGATACAAATCTTATTAATTCAGTGTATTGCTTTGTAACTTTTTTCTGGATAGTTTGAACATCCGATATTTTATTTCTTTGTAAATGAATCAGTCTATCACCTTCCACATTATCAGGGATTTGAGTCACTTTATTGTATTGTTCTCCCAATTTCTTTCTTGTTTGTTTCAGATTTCTTTTTAGATTTGTAGAAACCTTCAACAAATTAGCACTATATGTTTTGGCCTTTGCCTTCGCCAGAACAGCTGTGCAAAAACTTCTAAGATCACTTTTAATTTGATCATTGCCAGAATCTCTGACTAAAGCAGCATTATACAAAGCCACACTACGAATAGCATTCAACTTTTTTTGTTTAGTTTTACTGCCATATATCTTAGCCAAGTCCTGAAGTATAGGAACTGATTTTTTTGGATCAATTTCTTTTCCATTTTCATCACACAGCAACTTTAACTTCTCAACCAGATTCCTCTCAGTTTTACTAATCTCAACCAAGTTCATTTTTATACCAACTTTTTTTAATGCCAAAAATAATGTATAATTGCTTTCTAATATTTTTACAACACCCAGGCTTGGTATTAAATTTAAGAATAATGTTTGCGTTTAAAGGATTCAAAATTTTCACCAGTCTATTATGGTTGCTCTTTGTCTGTTGCACAATAGCCATTGTTGTTATTATTTGTAGTTCTGCGTTTTGTTTGTTTAAGCATTATAAGTTTAGATTACAATGGATATTGGTTGTTGGGGAAGTTTAATAAAAAAGCTGATTGTTAGTATATGTCTTGATTTAGCCTCACTTTATACACAATAAAGCCATTAAGTCCTTTGTGCGACCGGTGCCGCGACACCGCATCGCACTCAGACGTGTATGGGTTGGAGCAATGTCCATTAAGTGTCTTGCCCAAGGACACATACGCCGATCAGTGTTAGTATCGCCGTTGAGCATCAAACCAAGGACACTTTGGTTTTCGATGCAGGTGCTTAAACCACTAAGCCACGGCGCCGGACCGAAATACCACGATGCTGTTATGCCAGAGTTCACATCAGTTATAATACAGATATAATATTAACATAAACTGTATTGGGCAGTTACTACACAAAACCTAAAGTTTCATCACAACAAATATTTAATATAGTTCTAAATAACAAAACTGCAAAACCATGATATAATATTTTATTACCTGAAACAACTTCAAGAAAATAATAAGTGTGTTAAATGTTATGATGTGTGTTAAATAATAAACATACATGTAATAATTATACACACAAACATGCATATTGATTATGTCATCACGTGATTTCACAACTGCCCAATTTTACTTCGTCACACACAGGTTACAATGTCTTATTTTCTTATTGGACTCATGATGACTTGCATGTATTCTGGTGAATCATCAAAATTAATTTGGTAATAAAACGATGAAAGTAGGCTAAAGGTCCTTTAGACAACTATAATGGTGTATAGAATAGTTGTCTTACCAATTAAAACAGTCTGAAGGATTCAAAGATATCACCACTCTATTATAGTTGCTCTTTGTCTGTTGCACAATAGCCATTGTTATTACTATTTGTAGTTCTGCGTTTTGTTTGTTTAGGCACTTGTGCGTTTAGACTATAATGGATATTGGTTGTTATTGAATTTTATCAAAAAACGATTGTTAGGAAATAAATGTCTTGATTTAGCATCACCTCATACACAATTAAGTCTGTGTTTGGTTTAGCATCACTGCACTTTATTGTTTATGAAAACATAATGCTTGGTTTTGATCATTTATTTTGTACCACAGAAAGCAAAAAACATGATTTCTAAATAAAAGGTCGTACCTTAGCACTGGTATGGTTACTTTAATACATTGAGAGCTACCCCAATCCTAATTTACGAGTCATCATCGACATTGCTTCACAATTCATTTCTCCTAACTTTGTAGCAGTTTCACTATTTGCATAACTTTGCACTAAACAGTTTTTGGTTCAGGTTGAATTAAGTCTTATTTTCTGAGCTCATTTTATGTTGCTTTAAATCATATTTTGCTTTCTGTCATGTTGGTTTATTAGATTAACCTATAGCTTTGTATGTTTAAATGCAGAGATCCTTCATGGTTCAATGAAGACTATGTCGTCCTGCTAGCTTGTGTTGTTTTTTTTTGTATCATAGAGAAATGACATGACGATATTATGCCAGAGTTCATATCAGTTATAATACAGGTATAATATTAATATAAACTCTCTTGACCAGTTACTACACTTAATATGTCAAAACCTACACCAAGTACCATCGGAAATTATTTAACAAAGTTTTAAACAACAAACGTGAAAAAAATATGATGTAATATTTTATTACCTAAAACAACTTTAAGAAACTGATTAGTTTGTCAAATGTGATGATGTGAATTAGTTTGTTAAATAATGTGTTAAATAAATTAGTGTGTTAAATAATGCTCATACAATAAGTAAATGGACAAACATGCATATTGATTATATTATCACGTGGTTTCAAATCTGTCCAATCCCGTGTCTTTCATTCTGTCATATACAGGTTACAATGACTCATTTTCTTATTGAACTCATGATGACTTGCATGTATTGTGGTGAATCAGCAAAAATTAACGTGGTGATAAAACAATAAACAAATTTAATAGACAATATAGACAAATCTTATCAACTTAAAGACAAATCTTATAGACAATTATGATAGTGTATAGGATAATTTTCTTACAAACTAAAACATTAAAAAGTTGGTTTAATTGTACATTATGATAAATAGTAGGGTGGGGGAGGACGGGACACCTTTTTATTCTGTTTTCTGGTCCCATTTGGTAATAAACAAAGAACATTTAATTAAAAAAACGCATCCTCACGACTCCCATAGACCGCTGTTAATTGTTTAAAACACGATCAGGATATTTGGATTTTATGTGATAAAGGTGTCCCGTCTTCCCCCACCCTACTCTATAATATTTATTTTGTATAATATAGTAGAATGGGGGAAGATGGGACACTTAAGCACATATTGCCGAATGTTTTCTAAATTAAAATAGACGGTAGTTTTTGGGTAATACCTCGAATTAGTACTATCCTCCTTTATTAATTGACAACAATTCAAAAAAATACAATAAAACACACGAAGAGTTATTTAGCGATCCGCACAACAGGTGAAATTTTACAAATTCGAAAACACGCAGGATAAGACGGGGCAGTTTAAAATCATTGTTAATTTTGATTATTAAGTGTATTTATTATTAGTAATACACTAAATAACACGAAATAACACTGTATGCTTTAAAAATCAAGTTTAAACATTCTTTTCCTTGCCCTACTGCTATAGTTTTTAACATGTTACCAATACAGTATATTATTGCATAACAATGGGTATTGTTCGAACATCAATTGATAAATATTGTACCTTAAAATGTATATGAACTTGTAAATTGATAATAACTAATAATAAAGGTTACATTTTGCTACAATTTGGGTTTTTGCTACAATATATGTTTTTATTATATTAGTATCTTATATTTGAATAACACCTGAGGTATAAATTATTGAATTAAAAGCAAACCTTTTAAAGTTTGGCAATGAAAGCATACTTAAACTACAGTGTGAGGGAAGATGGGACTCAAAATTGAAAAATATTTACATTAGCAGTATTCTGCAACTTGTAGTTAACCCCGAATTTAACCGGCGGTGCTAGTTTCTTTACCATGTAAACTTTATATATATAGCGTTAAAACGATATTTTTTTGTTGTTTTCATCTCAAACTAAAGTCATATTGACCCCTGCCTATTTTCCTCATGTTTCTATTTCAGTTTTTTTTTACAAAACTAAGACTAGTTTTATGAGACAAAATCAAACTGTACGAAATATTCAAATAATTCTGTATCATTATTTTCCTGATTATCATTAAATGGGGGTCCGTAAAAAGAAAATTAAACACAAGTATTATCTGACAAAGTGTCCCATCTTTCCTCATCCTACCATAATTACTTATGCTTTTTACTAATGCAAGTAATGTTTTCAGGTCGAATGGGAATCAGTTCTTGATCATAGTTCAACACATGGTGGCAGTCCAGAGCATAAGGATGTTGTAGAAAGTAGTTTGCTCACTATGAACGAGTTACACTGTTTTTTGAGAGGTATGTTGTGTGATGGACCAATTCTGGCCTAAATCCCAAGTCCCCTGCCTGATCAGAAGACTTCACTCATATAGAATATCATATGATAAGATATTTGTAAATTTAAAACATTTAAAACTAATTTTGTAAGGAACTGTATAGCCCGAAGAACATAGATATCAACAAGTGTAAACCAACATATTTGCTAATTTTTGGGCAATGTTTGGGTTATTTATGTCACACAATTATATATATTTAACATATTTGGCAGCGGCATTGCAATAATTTTAAATATTTAAGTTTAAAAAGCGAATGGTTGAGTTTTGGTTAGCTTGTAAAATATTCAACTATTTTAAATTTTGATGCATCACAAGTGTTTCCTGTATCCTATAATACACATATTAAAACAAAAATATGAATGAAGGTCTAAAAACAGTTAAAATGTGCAAAACATCTGCCTGCCGCCCATACTGATGCATGCATTTCACTCCTCATATGGGAAAAAAGAAGGCGTCCATTGACCATTGTTTTTAAACAATTGCTGTTCTTACTTGTTGTATATCCATTTACTTTCGTATAGCCTTTATGTTGCTTATGTGCATCTTGTAAGGTTATTACGCAACATTGCATTGTTAGCACAATGTTTCAACAATCAGAGCTCTGCAAACTGTGTATGTTATTGTTACGTAAAGTGTGGTCCGGGACGTTGCTCTAACGGCCTACCGCGACTGACCAGACTGATGTAGGATTTCTTAACAGTTTAATGACATATAAAAACTACTATAATAAAACGATTAGAACGGTAAGGAAAACGCTCAAATACACTAACGTTTTAACCACAGTAACCAAATACACCAACGCAACGTTACTACACCATACACACCACGAGAACTGCCGATCTTATGCAATACTAGGGTAGATATTAGGGAAACAGAAGAAAAAGGCGCACTCGCGCTACGACGACCATTTATGCTTGAAGGTGAAATAAACGCGAGACGTATCAAGCCAACACAAAAGCCAAACATGAAATGAAAGAAAAACTAGGAAACAATACAGAAAAACGCCACAGCAAACTACACAAAAGCCACAAACATTTAATGCCTGAAGAAACAATACGTCACATTATTCTGCCTTGTGTAATTTCCATGTAATTTGTTTGCCTATTAAAATCATAGCCATTTTGATTGGTTTCAAATCTCTTGGCTTCAATACAAATATTCTCGCTTTGAAAATCTTAACTTTTTCTCATGGACCGTTTAAGTTTTATAAACTTTTTAATATATTTTCAATTGCTTCATATTTTCCTAGTTCCATTGCTTCTAATAAGAATTTCAAGGAAAAATATCAATGTTGGAGAATTCTTGCAAATGGAAAAATGGAGTTGGGTATGTACTTTATTTTTTAATTTTAAGTTTCTAACTGCTGGATAAACTTAGTTTAATTGTTCTACTCATGCTTAGCTACTTTCTTCACCTTAAATATTTTATGTGCTAAAGTAAATGCAAGTTTAAGAAACAGTTTTAAATTTCAAAATGATTTATTAAACCTGAAATGTTGTTCAATTCATTGTAAAACATAGAGTTGTCTTAAAGACTATAAAATGCATTTATATGAATAGGCACAAAGCAACTATTTGATTACATTTGATACATTATATTAACAATCATTATACTACAACATTTTAACTGTGAAAGTTGATTATACCACGACATTAGTAATCAGCGATTTTAGTTATAATAAAGTAAGATTAAATAATTTCTTCTAAATTCGTGACAAAAATATTCATACAATTATCCTTTCTTGGGTGGTATTCTCGTATACCGATTAAAACTTAGTCGGTTGGGGTCACTTTGTTTGCCGCGTTTTTTTCCTACTATCAATGAATCTATTCCATAGTTACCTTTAATTGTTATTCTTAGTAGTTTTTAGCATTTCATGACAGTAACAACGTATGGTATTTACATTTTTATTGAGTAATTTTTATGCACATAATATAAATAAAAATAATACTTACACATTGTTGGAGCTTAATATTAACAAAATAGATATTTATGGGGTTCAACTACTGCTATGTTTTGAAACATATTATTGTGACTATATGTATGAAGTTACAACTTTAATATACATTGTATCAACAAACGTTACATAACACTACAACAATTTGATTACATTTTCATTACTTGGTTCAACTTTTATTAATATAAATTTTATTTTACTTTTTGGGATGGATAACAATACTACAAAAACAACAAACGTGTTTCTATCACGCTATGGCTAAAACAGAAATACAGATTTATTAAACACAATTGAAATATCAACTTTTTCATTTGAACATTAAGTAGTGTTAATTAATTTGAAATAATCATGTTTAATAAAAATATTGGGTATGAGTGGTTTCTGCTAAACATATCACATTTCTATGTTGCTGAAGTTTACTATAAAAGAAACAACTAATTTACCTTTTATATAAAATCTTTAAATAATGATAAAGAATCTGGACTTTTTGTTTAGTTTTATGATCTACTGGTTCATTTAAAGCATTCAATATCCTTACTACTTCACACAAACAAATAAAGGATTTACAAACTTTCCCAAAAGCAAAATAACAGTGAGCAAGATATATATATATTTCGTTATGCAATCCTGTGGTTTGCTTAGCTCCTTTTAACATGTCCAAACATTTTTGTAATATTGGAAATGCTTTGTCATATTGATTGATTTTAACCAAACTGTGGGAGACTGTAACTAAATCCGCAACTTGAAAATATGTAGGAATATATTTTCCTTGAAGTGTTTGTAAAAACTTTTTGTAATATTGAAATGATTTTTCTATCATAACAATTGATTGATCTTTCTGATCTATAAGTAATAGACAATTACCATACTCAAGTAATGCCTTACTGAACTGTTTCTGATAATCCAATAAAGTTTTCATTTTTTCGCATGAAATTATCAGTTTGTTCATATCTTCAATTTCAGTTAGAATGTTTCTTTCATTCCATCGACCCAGTTTAAGTTTGCATTTAAATGCTACAACTCTGACTCGAAATTTCACCAGGTGGTTTTCATTTTTGCAAAGCGGAATAATTATTTTACATAAATCACTGCATGGTAAACAGTCATCATTTCCATCTAAGGCATCAAGAAGAAACTGTATATTTACTTCTTGAAGTAAGCTGGGAAAGGTAATCAGGTTTCTTATTTCTGTCCTAATATCTTCTTTTAATCCAAGAGTAAACAAAATAATCAGTTTAGAAGCATATTTCCATACAGCACTATCCATTTGGTTAAAATTCAATGGAAATTCTTTGTGTAGAGCAAGAGTGATTAACTTGTGTAAACTAACTGCTGTCGCCAGAAAGAAACAAAAACTTTGTTTTCCAACCATTTCTATTAATCCAGCTATAATACTCTTTGGATTAAAATCTTCCATGAAAATGTCTTCTTGTCTTCCCTTTGAATGATAAACTTTGAACCTTATCTCACAAGCCACTGCAACCATGAATCGAAGCTCATGAGCCACCGTTTCACTGCATAAGTTGCATTGTTCCAATATATTAATGATATCAAAACATGAAGATTGTTTTATTGAATATCGCCGACCAATTGATGTAAGAAAGATTGTTGCACTTCTGTAAATTACTCGCTTTATGTTGAAACTTTGTAGACCATGAAACGTTTTTAATTGTGACGTTATAAAACTCAAGTTTTGTAAATCTTCATCTATTTGTTTCATCACCATTGAATAGTTGCCAATTTTATCTTTTCTCGCAACAACGATCATGTGACTTGTCCTGGTACTCATGGAATAATGTTTCTTCACCAGCAACAAAGCAAGACTTGGATAAAATATCAGCCAAGTGATTATCCCTGCTTTATGTCATGTTCTTTTTCCAACAGTTGAAGCATTTCTTTCACCGGCTTTATAAGCTCCATTTTCCATGGTTTGTTTACAGTTGGTTGTCTTCCAAGTGGTATCTTGCTTGCATGTGACATCATCCCATCAAACGTTACACCATTTGGTGTAAAAGCATCATAAAACCAGATGTTGGTTTCACCGTTTAAACTTGGAATTGCAACTGAAGGAATCATGGTTTCTCCAAGGTTGATTAGGACGATATGAAATATTGTGGAGAACCACTTGAAGTATCTCATGATCGTCTTACGATCTTCATTCCAATCTAATTCATCTTCAAGAAGAATGATGTGTTCAAAATCTGAATATAATGTAATTTCTGATCGTGCCAGGGAACCCAACCCTACTACAGAGTATTTACATGGGGGATTCCCCATAATTTCAATGCATTCATCAGATACAAATCTCATTAATTCGGTGTATTGCTCTGTAACTTTTTTCTGGATAGTTTGAACATCTGATATTTGATTTCTTTCGTAATTGAATCAGTCTATCACCTTCTACATTATCAGGAATTTGAGTCACTTTGTTGTATTGTTCTCCCAATTCCTTTCTAGATTTGTTTCATTTTTCTTTGTAGATTTGCAGAAATCTTCAACAAATTAGCACCATATGTTTTGGCCTTTGCCTTCACCAAAACAGCTGTGCAAAAACTTCTAAGATCACTTTTAATTTGATCATTTTTTGGATCTCTTACTATAGCAGCATTATACAAAGCTACACTACGAATAGCATTCAACTTTTTTTGCTTAGTTTTACTTCCATATATCTCGGCCAACTCATGAAATATAGGAACTGATTTTTTTGGATCAATTTCTTTGCCATTTTCATCACACAGCAACTTCAATTTGTCAACCAGATTATTTTCAACCTCACTAACCTCAACTGATTCCATTTTCAAATGAAGGAATATCTGTACAGCAATGTTGGCAGATTACTGATCTTAAATAAAGTGACTTTGGTGGCTGAGTATAAAAGGAGCTACATTTTATTGTTTGAGTACACCTTAAGCAAACAATGTTATGTGTGGATTGTGTGCTCTAAATAAACTTTTAAGTAGAGAAATGTAACTGTAGCAGTTGACTTTGCGCAAGAGATATATGCTTAAGGTTCTTCATCTTTTTTACCTATTGTTTACCTATTTCGTATGTCGAAGAAAAAAAAGCTGTTTGGTAAATTGAGGCCATTATTTTGTGTAAATTTGTCTTTGTGTTTTAGCATGTGTTAAATCCCATAAAACTCTACATATTTTATTGTGTTGAAAGGGAGTATGACTTTTCCAATACTTGGCTGTATAGTGAAATTTCGCTTGATAAATTGTCTAATAAAATGAAATGTCTGAATAAAGTACTGGTATGTGCATCGAGCACTTATGTCGTGTCGAATGGTCCCTGGTTAAATACGAACCAGTTTACAACCAAGAAACTTGAGTTAGCAACTACTTCACTAACCAATAAACGTTTC
>NC_020177.2:2190272-2237745 GCF_000224145.3 Ciona intestinalis
TTTTTAATTTATCGAAATTTCTCCAGGTTGGTTAGAGGGTGAGAGACTACGTGATGGGGAAACAGGGTGGTTCCCCCGTCAGAATTGTGACGAAATAGAAGATGAACACACACGAGCGAGGAACATGAAAAACTTGTACCGGACATTCGCTGGGTGACAGCAGAGAGCTGACAACGAAGCATACTAAAAGAAATTCACAATCAATTTTTTGGAGAACAATTATTTGAATAAAAAAAATGTTTTGAGATTTTGCAGGGATGTTGTGCTAGGTGGAAGCAATAACTTAAGTACAACTCTAAAGTGGAGCACGTTTTAATGATTTTGTACAAATTATGTATCTTTTGTTTGAACTGGAATATCATTTTTACATGTATTTGATCAAATAGTAGAGTTTTAAAGGTGTTTAGATTAAAACAAATTATATATTTATCCATAAATATTCTGCAACTACAGCAAAGTGTAGCCAAATCGAGTTAGCAAAAAGTAAGTATTTAAAATGTCTCAAATGTCACTAATCCTTAAACAACAAATAACTTCATTTTCTTACAAAATATTTCTATCAGTGCACTCTTTGTTCTTTATTTTACAACCTGGTGCTGTTTAATTGCACTATCTAATGTGTTTTTCATAACATTTTTATTCTTACCCCTTTCATTTCATATCTTGTTGTATGCAGTTTTCCTTATTCATATACCAGTCTTGGTTTAAAAAAACAGACTATTTTTACCCGTTGTGTATTTTACACTCTGATTTTTTAACTTTCAGTAATACAACCTGCTTCTGTAAAATTATTTTTCAATCAATTCTAGAACAAATCTTTAAACTGTAACAGTATTATCTGTTTTATTATATGAGTTTGGTATCCTGATTTGAACTAAACCATGTGTATTATTTAAAAAAATACTCTATTGTCTATAATTTATGGTGCTTATATTATACCCTCTGCCTTACTAAGATTTTTTCCACCTATTTATTGCATAAAGTAGTTTTGAACAAACTGACAAACCAGTTTGATCTGTAACATTCCATTTTTAACAATTCTCATTTTGGATGGGAATTTTGTATTTTGAATCAAATGACTGTATAGCGTAATGTGTGCACTTTATATGATTAAGTTTCTGAGCCTATCCTGTCTTTTTGCGCTAAAAAGTGCCTTCTTATATTTCGCCATAAAATCCGCTGTCCAAATACTCATTATTTTGGAAAATATATCTCTTCTTTCTAGACATTATAAGGTTGAGTTAAGAAAGTTTAGGTTACCTGTTTATTAATGCTTGGTTTTACAATGAAGAAACATAGATTTATGGCAAGGTAAGAGGAGGATTTCTGGCTTTGTCACTTTTAGTGTTGGTATTTCAAGAACTGCCATTATTTTCTTTATGCCAAGTAGAATATGTTTTTTATTTCAGTTTCTAAAGGATATACCTAGTATGAAATTTACGTTAACAATTTGATGGCATTCATTGTAGATGATATTCCAACCCTTTAAAGTAAGCTGGGAAAGGAAAAGTTTCAGAATGTTTTAAATGTCAAATGTAGTTGAGGTAAGTATAGTCTGCTTATTAAATCAAATATTATACTATTTTATTTTCTAACTTTAGCAAATATCTTTGTAAACTGGTCCGTTCTTAGATACTAAAACAGAATCTCATATTTGGGCATAAAAATGCAAAGGCCCGTTTTATATCCGCTATTATAGTGGGCCCCTGATCTGCTTGAGCCCGCCTCGGCTGTGGGGTTCGCATGGTTTTAGATACGCTACTGATACAAACTACTCCAAATTGCTTTTATTAGTGTAACAGGATTTATTAGTTTAAAAATAACACACATTATCAACATTTACATCTTGTTAGGTTAGTATGTGGCATTCTATTTTTCGCATAATATTTCAACAATCAATGCATGCAAGGCGTTGGTTTAAAATAAGACAATGAATAAAACAATGCCACACTATGTAATATTAATACTGATCAATTTTTATTTAAAAAACGTTGTATTGATGAATTAAAGACTTTTGTTAAACATCGAAGTAAATTAACAGAAACATACACATATTCAACACTTCTTAATCGCTTATGTTAAGTTGACATGAAACCACTAGGTTGGCTTTCATATATTTACTTTAAACAATAAAAGATTTCCTGAACCCTTGATTTAATTGCATCTTCTACTGGTTCATTTAAAGCATTGCGTATCCTCACTAATTCACACCAACAAATAAAGGATTCAAAATCTTGTTCAAAAACAAAATAACACTGAGCAATCTCTAAATATATATTTGCATGCAATACTGTGGTTTGCTTATATCCTTTTAACATAACCAAACATTTTTGCATTATATGAAATGCTTTGTCAAGTTGATTGTTTTTAACCAATCTGTCGGAGATTGCAACTAATTCATCAACCTTTAAATGTGTAGGATAACATTTTCCTTCAGGTGTTTGTAAAAACTTTTCATAATATTGTAAAGATTTCTCTATCATAACAATTGATGGATCCTTCTGATCTACAAGTAATAAACAATCACTATACTCCCGTAATGCCAAACTCAACCAGGTCTCATAGTTCAATAAAGTTGTCATGTTTTCGCATAAAAATATCAATTTGTTCATATCTTCAATTTCAGTTTGAATGTTCCTTCTATCCCAACGACCCAGTTCAAGTTTGCATTTAAATGCTACAACTCGAACTTGAAGTTTCTCTAATAAATGTCTATGGTTGTCTAGTGGAATTATTTTTTCACATAAATCACTACATAATGCATATTCAAAAATTCTGTATATGGTTAAAAGGGGAAACAGTATTTGAACCTTTTGAAGTAAGCTGGGAAAGTTTATCATTTTTCTTATTTCCGTCTTTATTTCCTCCTTTAATGCCAAGGTATACAGAACAAGCATTTTTGAATTATATTTCCATGCAACACTATCCATTGGAAACAAAGTCAATGGAAATTCTTCGTGTAGTGGCACAGCGAGTACATAGTGTAAACTAACTGCTCCATAAAGAAACAAAAACTTCCTTTTCCAACCATTTCAACTAATCCAGCCACAATACTCTTTAGATTAGAATCTTCCATAAAAACATCATCTTGTCTTCCCTTTGAATGATAAACTTTGAACCTTATCTCACAAGCCACTGCAACCATGAATCGAAGCTCATGAGCCACCTTTTCACTGCATAAGTTGCGTTGTTCCAATATATCAATGATATCAAAACATGAAGATTGCTTTATTGAATATCTCCGACCAATAGATGCAAGAAAGATTGTCGCACTTCTGTAAATTACTCGCTTAATGTTGAAACTTTGTAATCCAAGAAACATTGTTACTTGTGATGTTATAAAACTCAAGTTTTGTAAATCTTCATCCATTTGTTTCATCACCATTGAAAAGTTGCTAATTACATCTTTTCTTGCAACAACATCATGTGACTTGTCCTGATACTCATGGAATAATGTTTCTTCACCAGCAACAAAGCAAGACTTGGATAAAATATCAGCCAAATGATATCCCTGCTTTATGTCTTGTTCTTGTTCCAACAGTTGAAGCATTTCTTTCACCGGCTTTATAAGCTCCATTTTCCATGGTTTGTTTACAGTTGGTGGTCTTCCAAGTGGTATCTTGCTTGCATGTGACATCATCCCATCAAACGTTACACCATTTGGTGTAAAAGCATCATAAAACCAGTTGTTGGTTTCACCGTTCAAACTTTAAATTGCAACTGAAGGAATCATGGTTTCTCCAAGGTTGATTAGGACGATGTGAAATATTGTGGAGAACCACTTAAAGTATCTCATGATCGTCTTACGCTCTTCACTCCAAGCTGCTTCATCTTCAAGAAGAATGATGTGTTCAAAATCTGAATATAATGTAATTTCTGATCGTGCCAGGGAACCCAACCCTACTACAGAGTATTTACATGGGGGATTTCCCATAATTTCAATGCATTCATCAGATACAAATCTCATTAATTCAGTATATTGCTTTGAAACTTTTTTTGCATATTTTGAACAGCTGATATTTTCTTTTTTTCTATTTTAATCACTCTTTCACCTTGTATAATGTCAGGAATCTGGGTAACATTGTTATATTGATCCATTCTTCTTGCAAGTTTAAGTTTTCTTTGTAAATTTGCAGAAATTTTAATTAAATTAGCATTCTGTATTTTGGCCTTTGCCTTTACCAGAACAGCTGAGCAAATTCTCTCAACGCATTCAAGTTGATCAATATCTGGATGCCTTACTATGGCAGCATTATACAATGCTACACTACGAATAGCATTTAACTTTTTTTGCTTAGTTTTACTGCCATATATCTCGGCCAAGTCCTGAAGTATAGGAACAGATTTTTTTGGATCAATTTCTTTTCCATTTCCATCACACAGCAACTTTAACTTATCAACCAGGTTCTTTTCAGCTTCACTCATTTCTACAGTTTCCATGTTAAAAAAACGTTTATTAACTTCCTGACAGCAACAGCAATGTTGTTAGATTACTGATTGGCTATAACTGCAGTGCTTGTGTATGGCAAACGCTTTTCTGCATTGTTTGAGTTCACCTTATGCAAACAATTACTTGTGTACCGTAACTAAACATTTAAAGACTGTACTAATTTTATTAAAGAGCATAGGATATTCAGTGATCAAATAAATATTTTAAAAAATAACAAATTAATTAGGTAAATAAAACAAGGTATTTAAAAACTATTTAAAATTCCATTTGTCAAAAGTTGAACTACTCTTTATAAGTTATTAATGGTTTACAACAAAAAAACTAACCTACAAACGTTATTCGCAAGTCGAAATATTTTGATTTGTAATTTATACAGACAAGTCAACATTTAGGATTTTTGTTTGCACATAATATAGAAAAGTAAATATTTATGCATTGTCGCAACTTAAGTTTTGGTGTTTGGTTTTGCATCTATATACCCTAACCAAGTCATGAAATACACTAACAAAGTGTCGGATTTGTGTAAAATATTTTCTATTTTTAACAATCTATACCCTAAAAACAAACAAGATATCACTTTGGTTTGCACATGTGTTTTTATTATATCTAGATCCTACATATGGCTACCACTCCTATGTTCAAAAACCATGCGAGAACTCCTCTCATAGTTTGAACATTTAAATGGAATCCAGCACTAGGTGGAGAATGGAGATACAGGAACCTCACTTTGTAAAAAGTTAAAAGTGAAAAAGTTTGCATTCAAATGCTACAACTCAAACTCAAAGTTTTTCCATACATAAGGTTATATGTTATATCTCATTAATTTTTTTAAATATTTTATCACTATAATTTTTCTATTGTTTTGATTTATGAGTTTAGCAAAGGTTTATGTGGAAAAGCATCTACTCAGAATGTAGGCTATGTGATTTAACTAAAACATGAATGCATGACAGCTGTGTAGATTTTAAAGAGAACAAGGTAGGAGTAATAGGTTGTGGGTTTGATTTATAGCCACACTGTTAATATTCAACTCATAATTACCTTGTGTATATATTAGTAATTACTTCGTGTATATATAACTTCTGTTCCATTAGCATCAGAAGTATTATTTAATTCTGAACTTAAACACCTAATACATTAAATTATAATGCAAGTAATTTTTAATTTGTTTAATACTTTGCTGTTAATTTATGCTCTATGTATTTTTTAAACACACATACACCTTATAGTCCCAACATAATTTAATGTTCTGTATAACATACCTTCTAAAATAACAACTTTTACAGAAAATAAAGGTTTCAAGATTGAAATAAAACAATAAAATTAAAGGCAAAAGCCAATAGTTTTAAAAAATGTTTTACGTTAAATTTGTTCGGTTTGAATTAGATACATTTTCTGTAATAGAGTTTGGAATGCGTTGGTTGTTTTCTGTTTGTATTGTCAATTGGCTTATTATTGGGCAACGAGTGTCTTGTGTCTGCAACCCTGGGTAAGCAGGAGGTGGACCTAATGTATCATCTTCATAGTTTGATTGAGGGTATAAAATATCTCCGTATAAATGTTGGAGATCCTGGTATGAAGGTGGAGCATCGGACATTGGTTTCTGAAATGCTGGATTGTCCTAAACAAACATGAATGAACTTGTAGTGCATATTTATCATTGCGTGATGATGGGTCCACATTAGTCATTATTAAATGTACACCAATACACTTTTATTTATATTGTCCCTTTTTACGAAAAACACATCTGTCATTTGATAAAAACATATTTGCTACAGACTGCATTTGCCTTTTTACATTGTGACGTAAAAGTTAATTTTGCAGAATTTAATGTCTAAGTTGCAGTTGTAAACTGGATTTAAGCAGTTGTGGTTTAATGCAACAAGGGCTGTTAAACAAAGCATTTTCTAAAATAAAAAACTACATTAAAATATAAATATTTTTTCACCTGTGCATTGGGACGCGCGGTTGTAACTGTTTCTGTTTGTAGCTGGACTGGTGTTTTGTTGCACACTTTTTTCATCATTTTGTAACATTCCTTCAGTACAACAATCACAATTACAAATACAAGAGACATGCCCATCCAGAAATCTAACAAAAAATCAAACAATTATTATGTTCAGATATGTAACCGTTCATCAACTTATAAAATATAGGTATTAAATTTGCTGATTTACAATCATTTATAACTGTAAATTAACTTACACCACATGCCCCAGAATGCAGTGTAGGAGCAACAGAATGGGGTTCCTGTGCTGTTCTTACCACAACAGTATTGTATCTTACTGCCAGAATCTGTTGGTTTAAAAGATGTATTGTAAATAAATGAATGAATGTAGTTTACTTTATCCTCGCGTGGCCATAAAATGAGAGTCATGTTCATACACCTCGTGCAAGCTTACGAGCCACTGCGCCCGAGATTATACAGTGAAAATTTTGATAAAGTAAAATACAAACCTCTGCAATAATAACCATCTCCACAGTATTCATATGCCTAAAAAATAGCAAGTTTATATTTAGAGCTAGGAAGTTGTTCTTGTCTAACTTGTAAATGTTTTGTACAAGAAAAGTACAAGCTATTTGTTTTAATATAGTGCTAAACTAATTATGTAGGACTGTCTTGGTTATAAATTTATTCCACAAAGACTACTATCTACTATCATTATTACATTTCACTTACATGTGCCCATCTTGCATGCATTAAGAACAGAATCACCAGAACAGAAATAAATTGAAGACACATTTTCATCAATATTAAAAGTACAGGCTTTTAATGACTAATTTTAATAACAGTTTTATCTGCTACTTTGCACAACGGATATACTTATTCTGAAGATTGGTTTATTGCTGTTATGTAGCAAACATAAAACAGAACATGTGGTAGAAATAGACCATTTCACAATGATTGTGTAATACACCTACATCTGACCTCACTTCTCAAAGGCCATGTCTGTGTTGTCTTTGCAATCATGTTTACTGTTGGGCAAATATTTACCGAACAAAGCCAGCACATTACCTCGTACCTATTTTTAAAATGTCAAGTCATTTCATATTCAACTAAATGCTATTGTGTTGAAAGAGTTAAAAGAAAAATTGTATAATTTTTTCATAATATTTTTTTCCGATTATTTTAACAAGATACATTTTTTTTGAGTGTTTTTACAGATAAACATCACTTTATTGTACTTCAGCTCAAAATTTCTTTTGATAATAAATAATTTGTTTATAATTAAGGATTATTTGAATTTGTATGCTGTATTTTTTAATCAATGTAGCTTTCACCAATGGTGTGTTAAGAATGACTTTGCTGTTGTTGCAAGTTTCCCTATTTTCGTTGTAATTATTTTTATCTTCATTAATGTATTTGAATGAATAAAAGTTATGTAAAGATAGATATTCATATCGATAGTCTTAAAATAAAATCATGTAAAGCATTGGAACTGAAATAAATTTACTAACTTTTCCTAAAAATATAATTCTTACTTACGACACATGTTTAAATCTTAGTGCAGCCTTCACTTTATATTGCAGCAGTTTTTTTCAATAAAATGAGACAACTTGACACAGTTTTCTTTTGGGTTGGGTTTACTGATAATAGATTTTAACTAAATATTAAAATTTCAACATACAATGATGGCAATGCACAATGTACAAAATCATTAATAGTTAATGTTATATTAAATAAACACTCTTTTTGAAAGTTCAATGATCTTATGCACCGGTGCTGACTGAGAATTATACAACAAATATAAATTTAACATTAGGATTATCTCTACAATTGTATCTTTATTATAGCAGCTCCCATTAAGTAAAATACATAGTAACTCGTAAGCTGTTACCAGGTGTATAAACACCCGTGTTGTAAGTGCTGTCGTTTTCCGGCCACGCGAGGATGAATTACATTCATTCAGCTCAAATTTTTGGTAGAAAATGTGCGCTAATTGGGCTCATGCATGGTAGCTTGGTCGTTTTTCCAGAAGACTGCTACAGTACCTTTCAAATTGCAATAAAGAACAATTGTATAAGTGACCCACTATCCTGTTATAGCAGTAATTTGTATGGTTCTTGTTTTCTTAGTTTAATTTGTATTTCACCATCAGACAGCAGCATCGTACTAGTATACACAGAACGGTAATTCCTATAGCCAGTCTAAGCCATACGTCTGAAACAAAAATATTTTTATTCCAGTTGTCTTTTTATATGTTTGGTGTCAAGGACTAGTTTACTTTGATAATCTAACAGTAAAATAAGGTGTGAAGGTATGCCATTACGGAATGAATTAAACTTCAAAGTAGTTGCAATATAAGTTTAGTTGTACTGAATAATATAAACCAAAAACTCCTGACAGTTTATTATTTCTGCTAAAGTTTAAACATTCTTTTATTTTTTAAGTATATGAATGCTCATTAAATTAATAAAAGTTACTTACACCACATATTTGTCGTACCACTGTAGTGCAGGTTTTCATTAGAGTTCGTTTTACAGCAAGTCATTATCTTGTTCCTTGTATCTGTATGTTGTGTAAAGGAAGTAAAAAAGTGTAATCATAAGTTGAATTTTGAAATCGTGCTCTTTTGATTTTTTTTCAAATTAAGTAACTAAATGGTTAAAAAGAGTGTTTGTTCAATGTCAGAAACAGGTTTTTAAACATGGAGTGTTATAAATTTTGCTTTTGAAAAAACAAAGGCAAAGTTCCTGTCTGAACATGAAAGAGGTTTTTTAAATTAAAAAAATCTTGTTTACGTTTCGTTAAACAAGCCGGAAAATTTACCATTTTTTGGAAGTTCAGAACACTTTAACTTTGACATATAATATTTTTTATAGTTGTTTTTAAAATAGCACAATAGATAAACTGTGTTATTTTAAAGTTTAATGTTACAATTGTTAAGAAGTCTGTTGATTTTTTGGGTTACTGATCTCATCCTTGATACTTTGAGGGAGTTTAACAAAACATTGGGACCCAAATTTACAAGAAGACTTTATTATGTTTGCGTGTTGTATGTTGTTATTGATAGACTGGTTACAACTGTATTAGTAAATAGAAAAAAAATGTTTATAATGTGTAATGTCTGATGCATAATGTGTTTAATTTCTGTGGATTGGGCTTTTAAATGACTGTAACATTATCATTTTCCAGTTTTTAAAATAACTTAATTTAATTACACCAAAATATTAAACAAAACCTTTTTAAAGTACTAATGCACTAGATAACTATAAACTTATCTTTTACAAAGAACAACATCTGTTTTAAACATAAACATTTACCATCTATCTCGGCTCTTTCTTTATTCTCAAGCATGAACCAGTTTCTTCCAATTGGGATAAAGCCCAGTGAATGGTGACATTTAAACCTTTTTTCCATCGAAAAATTTTGCTTTGGTATTTGTTCCAAATGGAAACTAAATAACAGCTATGTGTATTTTGCCATTAATGTTCACTTGTCTTCTTAGTTTTAAATTGCAAACTTCAAAACATTGTTGTAAATTTAACTACTGTTTATACAGAGATGTGAAATTCATTTTAAAAGCTTTTTGTCGTGTGTGTTAACATAAACTACCACTATGTCTTGGAGACGATTTTGTTTGAGAACCAACTTTGCCTCTGCCCAAATTCCTTTTAAATTTATGAATTGTGAGTGCACTTATTTATCCGTGCGTGGCTGGGGAAGGATAATTGGTATACAATGGATGTTCTGTTTCATACAGCTTGTTGTGAAAATATTGTGTGTTACTTTGTTGAAGAAACATTTGTTACAGAAATATGTATTTGTGTTTGTTTTTTACTAAGCTTTCGGCGGTTCAAATAAATGCGATGACTTTGAGAATCACTCGTTAAAACGTAAATTTTGATTTGCACTTTGCAGACAGTTCATCAAAGTTAAGACTGGTAAAGCTGTAACACGGGTTTTGTAGAATTGAAATACCAAGAATGAATCAGTTTTATTTATCAATTATTTTTGCGTGGAAAAATTAATAAAACGATAAATATATGTAAGCCTAAAATAAATCATCGCATACAAATATACAATGGTGTCATACCCTAAACAATTTTTGAGACCATTTGATATGGAATCGCGGCACTAAACTTTAAACACACTTTGGTATCACATATGTTCAAGAAATCCACGTGCGTATGTTTTGATTTCGTTTATTGTTTACTCTCGGCTGTTGAATAAGATACGAAATATTTTACTTCTGGGGATCAATAAAACAACCAACTAAAGTGAAATGGATACCGATGCACCGGCAAAAGCTCACAGAGCCCGACGCGCTGGACGTAAAGCAGAAAAGCGACAGAAGAACAGCGAAGATGCGGACACTAAACAACGAAATCCAAAAGCGTTTGCAATTCAGAGCACAAACAAGTTAAACAGAGCATTTAGAAGGTAAGAGCTGCGAAAATGTATACTTTTCCACTTTAATAGCAGCTTATATCAGTGCTGCCGCTGGCACTAAAAGCTAAAACTTTAGTTCGTATTGATTTTTAAACCAATTGTTTTGTATGAAACGAACTATAGCGTAAATGAAACGAAAATGCCTGTGTACATACAGTTCTATGCAAACATGTGCTCTTATCTCAATTTTTTCCGAAAATCAAATAATTTAGCTTTTCACAAAACAATCCTTGCACAGTGTGTTATTTATCAATAGTGTTACATGAATCCTTAAAAATGAAGCTCAAACTCTTTGTAAAGAAACTTTGGTCAGACGGTAATTCTCACAAAAAGTTGTAAAAAATTATGTTTTGCGCAAAAGTAAATTTTTAAGTTTTTGTGCATATAGTAGGTTGGGGTAAGATGGGACACATTTAAAGAATTTTAAAACCGTATCCTCAGGACTTTCATAGACCGTTGTTAAGTTTTAAAACATGATCAGGATATTTGGATATTATGCGCCAAAGGTGTCCTATCTTCTCCCACTCTACTATATATTAACTATAATTTGGTTAAATTTATTAGAGCCCAGGATGTGAAAGCCCGTAAGCACCACATACCCGTTGTCGACCGAACCCCCCAAGAACCCCCTCCTATTGTCGTAGCGATTGTTGGTCCTCCAAAAGTAGGAAAGACGACCCTTCTAAATGGAATCCTTAAAAACTACACGCGTCAAAAAGTTTCGGAAATCAAGGTTTGTTTTAAATGCGTAGAAGCACTTTTGACAACATTTCGAAATGTTCATTCTATTCTTATTGTGTAACTAATTTTTTAAGGAAATTTTCCGCAGTAATAAACTGTTTAAGCAGAAGATTCTGTTTTAGAGAAATTTTAATTCTTAATTTACATTTTAATTTTACATAATTTATATTTAAAAAATTAAGTTTAAAAATAAAATGTTTAATATTTTTTTGTCTACTAGGGACCAGTGACATTAGTGTCAGGTAAACATCGTCGACTTACATTGATAGAATGTAACAACGACATGACCTCTATGATTGATATTGCTAAAGTAGCTGACCTGGTAAGTTAAATGATTTTGAATTTTTATCTTTTTGACAAAATGCTTCTAAGATTAAGAGAATGCTCCTATATATTCTACCATTAGACAAATATATTTGGATTTGTGATATATTTTTCTTTATTTACATGGTAGACTAGGCCAATACTATATATACTCTAGTAAGTTTCAACTACTCATTGAAAATCAGCTGTTTTTGTTGAAATAGTTTTTCGTATAAATTTTCTGAAAATCAAACTGTGCAAAAATGTACTTAACCAAGTTTATTTATGTTTTAGATTCTGCTAATGATCGATGCCAGTTTTGGATTTGAAATGGAAACATTTGAATTTCTTAACATTTGTCAGGTAACTGGTGACCATCACTACTGCATTTATTCTTCATGTAGAATTTAAGATTATTCTTAAAAACTATTCATAAAACATATAGAATCGGTTATAGAAGTACATATACAATGCTGTTGTAAAGAAAGGGTGAATAGATAAATAATGAACAAGATGGTGCAGTCTTGCAACTCATTTGTGAGAAAAATGACCGTTATAGGTTTTGCCCACCACAATTATGGCAGCACTGACCATCCACTGCACTGGTTATCAATGCAAACCTTTTACCCATTTAGATATTATTAAATTTAAATTTAATGTCATTGTGTCTTGTTGTCTGTTAGATGGTTTTGGTTATTAACTTATAACAGAACAATTTTTCACTAATAATTTGTAAATTATGCTTGAATTGAATGAATGTAACTAACTTAATCCTCGCATGGCCGGAAAATGACATAACATGAGTGTTTTGTTTCATACACGTCGTACCAGCTTACGAGTTACCAAGTATGTTGCTTTGTGGGTAATTATTTTTTGGGGGGATTTTTTTAAGTGTGGCTGAAAATTTGAACAACCCATTGGTGCTTACTGTGTACAGCAATTTCCGTTAGGTGTTTTGCCCAAGGACACATACAATGGTAGCAACGACGAGCGTAACCAACTGTGCTACGGCGCCGGACAAACTTTTTCAACTTTAATACACCAATATGTTATGTTACATTATAAACTAAAATAATTTTACAATTATTGATTGACAGGTGCATGGCTTTCCGAAGGTCATGGGAATTCTGACTCATCTTGATTCGTTTAAACAACAAAAAACTTTGAAGAAAACGAAAAAAGCTTTAAAGCATCGGTTTTGGACAGAACTTTACCAGGTATACGCATGAGCAAATTTTTTTATTTTAAATAAAAAAGTTAAAATGTGAAAGCTCAAAATTCACATTCTTAGATAGCTTGCAGGAAGTTTTAAAAACCTTTGTGTCAGCTTTAGCATCCAGTTTACCTGAAATTTGCGTGCCTACCTCTAACCCAGAGGTAATGGGTTTAAGGCTTGTCATGCTACCGTTGCGGGCGTATGTGTCTTTGAGCAAGACACTTAATGGTAATTACTCCAACTCAGTGGTCACTAATGGGTTGTCAAAATTATCAGCCTTACATAAAAAAATGAAAAACTCCAAAAAAAGAATCACCTACAAAGTAACATACATGGTAACTCGTAAGCTGGCACGAGGTGTATAAAACAGTACACCTGTGTTATAACGACTGTCGTTTTCCTGGCCACGCGAGAATAAAGTAATTTACATTCATATATAACAACAACTCCAATCAAATTTCAGGGGGCAAAGTTATTTTACTTAAGTGGTATGGTGTTTGGTGAATATCAACGTACTGAGGTTCGTAACCTTTGTCGCTTCATAAGCGTCATGAAGTTCCGACCTTTGACCTGGAGGTCAACTCATTCATATGTGTTCGCTGACCGGTAAGTCATGTGATTATTGTGATTCACTGCATTTTCATGGAAAAATCATTATAAAAATTTTATAATGTTTGTTTCATTACTTACCATAAATTCCTCTGATTGTTGTCACATTGTGATTATTGTGGTTCATGAGATTTTCATGAAAAAAATCATGATAAAATTCATAATTTTGTTTTCAATACTAAACTCGATTTACTGTCAGTTATTTATTCTGGTGTGGTAATTTAACAAAATGTTTCATATTCCACACAATGCGGTGACTTTAATATGTAATGCCTATATGGTATTAACTTAGCATGTACATTTAAACTTTGTGAGTGATCATTTTTTTTAAAACCCACCACAATTAGAGCAATTGCTCTTTACTATTAAATGTCCTGTTTAAGACCACGTGCATTATCCACAATTTTAATAGCCTTGAGTTCCACACTGGGTATATGCGGCACAGTGGGTTAGAACGCATGTCTCTGACCCAGAGGTAATGGGTTTAAGGCTCGTCGCTGCTATCGTTATGGGTGTATGTGTCCTTGGGCAAGACACTTAATAGCATTGCTTTAACCTAGTGGTCACTAATGGGTTATCTAAAGCATCCCATATCCATATTATACTGACCCATAACACCCATATTATACCGACTGTCATTTTCTGGCCATGCAAAGACAAAGCAAGTTGCATTCATTCATTCTCTGCCTAGGACACAAAAGGGAAAAATTACATTAAATACATTCAAGTTTCTAATGTTTCTTACAGTATGGAAGACATAACTGACCCTGAAACTTTGAGAGTTGAACCCACTTGTAACCGCAATATATCCATATATGGTTATGTACGAGGCACGCACCTCAAACCAAGCACAGCAGTTCATATACCAGGTTGGTTATTGCTTAGTAAAGTTGAACAGTTTCTGGGTTTTAATTTAATTATTTCCAATTGATATAATTTTTTTATTTAAATTGGGTCTTCACAACCCTATATAATTTTTTTATTTAAATTGGGTCTTCACAACCCAAATGTATGGATTCAAAAGTCAGTTGATATTTGATTTGGTTGAGTAACTATGGAATTTAGAGGGGTATTTTTACTTAACTATGGAATTTAGAGGGGAACAATAGTGGTTAAAAAGCCTTTTTATTATACATACCTGCAAATCTGCAATAACTCTGAAATTTAGGTTGAGTGACTATGGAATTTAGAGTAGAGGGTATTTTTACTCGCACGATAGTGGTTAAAAAAGCAGTTGGACTGTTTTGTAAAAGATTTTTTTCTCTATGCTTCCGACATTGTTTTATTGTATGGGTACAATAACTGATCTAAAACCTTTTTTTTTCGAAAACTGAAAAATGCTGTAGTTGTTTTATTTATAATCGTAACAAAAATTACTAATCAGAAATATGGACATCTGAATAAATAAGTAATCTCACTATATATCACAGGTGCTGGTGATTACAGATTACATAATATTTCATTTCTACACGATCCATGTCCACTGCCTGACAGAGGAGATAAAAAACAAAGAAGGTTAATATATTTTCCTCAATAAATAAATTTCACTATTTATCCTTGCATAGCGTGACAACTTCGCAAGCACAATGGCTCTCCCCATTTCATACACTTTCATGTCTGCTTATGAGTTACCATATGCAATCTGAGTTGATTTTTTTACTGTTTTTGTATGACTGACAAATTGGATCAACCGTGACTGGTTAAAGCTGTAAAAGTTTAGTGACTCGTTAAAGCTGTTAAATTATTGTTAAATGTCATGCCCAAAGTCACTCTTTCACATAGTAGCAATATCAACAGAACTTTTGATCAGCAGACTTAAAGTTTATGCAAAAATTATAAAAAAACAGTTTTTTTTTATATTCTGTTACTTCTGCTACCAGGCATAATGTAAATATTCTTTCCACGACTTATCAGGGAATGATGACATCTTTCCGAATTGCAGATGAAACGCCAGAAATACACTACATTTTTATACCAGTTGACCCGTTAAAAAGGTTTGTCATTTTTTAATGAGTATTATTTTCTCAGGAGTTTGGATGTACATGAGCGTGTGATGTATGCTCCCATGTCAGGGGTTGGAGGGATTGTCTACGACAAGGATGCTGTTTATATTGATGTGGATGGTAGTAACAACACAGCTGAGGTAGGTTGCCCTAGTTTTATGTAGATAAGTATAAATTTTATGCATTTTGTAAAAATATAAATTGTAATGAAAATGGAAGTACTTCATTTATTGTAAATTCGACTTTAAAATTTTTTCGATTTTTTTTGGGGGAATTGATTTAGTTTCTTCGATTTTTTTAGAATTGATTTAGTTTTTACCAGTTTTATTCTATTGGAACTAGTTTTTACCAGTTTCAACCTCTTTTCATCATTTTACCTTGTTTCAACTAGGTTTTGTACTATTTTTTCTTGGCCTAACTTTAGCTTAAACTTCGCTTAAAAAGCTTAAAAAGAGACATTTCACTCGTATAAAATGGAAATCTGTTCAAATTGTTTTAAATGATTTCGCATGAATTGTTAATAATTTAAAATAGTCATATACTAAGTTGGTTAATAATTTTTAATTACAACTTGTTTTATCTAGGTTCTATGGTTTTCAATAAATTTTACCAATATTTAAACTTAGTTTTTCCCAATTTACCCTAGTTTTCCACCGCTTTTAGTCTCAGCAACAAAATGTCCCTGAAACAATTCTGAAGTCATCAATCATAGATTCATCGAAAACAATCGATTCTAAAATGGAGGAAAGCAAAGTTTCTTTGTTTACTGGAGATGAACCATTGTCTACTGAACAAGCAGAAAGGTAATAAATAGACAATTATTGTACCTAGTGGCTCTATTTCGTTACCGTTAGTATTGTTTTTGTTAAGTTAGCATTGAAGCCAATATGTCACAATTGTCATTATTACTATTCAATGCCACGTGGTATATTGCTCAACAACGTTGCAATCACTTCCAGTATGTTTACATTTTTTGTGTAAAGTGTTGTGTATATGTTACCTTCACATAACATTCTTTTCCAGTGACTCTAGTCATTCGTTTGTTTAGTTTATGCTAATAAAAACTTCACACTGTACTTGATGTAGGTTTATGCCTTATCCTCTAACAAAGAATAAAATGATTGCATTTAATTAATGTATAGTAGGACGGGGGGAGATGGAACAATTATTTTTTTTTTTCTCGTCCCGATCCGTATCGTTGATCAGTTGTTCTTGTTATTTATAGTAGAGTGGGAAAAGATGGGACACCTCTTCATTCTATTTTCTCGTCACCTTTGGTAGTAAACAAAGAACATTTAAAGAATCATAAAACTGTATCCAAAGACTCCCATAGACTGTTGTTAATTCTTTAAAACACGATTAAGATATATGTTTTTATGAGTTAATCCGATTTCCAGCATGATAAATATGAAGATGCCTGATGAAGAAGTTGTGCATCAGGAGGATGGGAGAGTGAGGAGAAGAGATGTCTTCCATGATAATGATGGGGAGGGAAGAGAGGACAGTGGGATCGACGACTCAGATGATGAAGATTCAGATGAAAGTGATGACGAGTTTTATCCTCAAGATGAAGCTCAAGACGCAGGTGTTTTATTTTTCACATTTCTTCTAATTACATTTTATTCTGTTTTACTGTTTACTAAATGTACTTTATTGGGTGTTGATAGCTCCTTTTTAAAAATGTATTATAATAGTTGTCGTTCTTTTTGTGATTCTTCTCACCCTATATTCATAAGCAGTTTACCAAATCTTTATCAGCTCATGCTAGATTTACTTTTTTAGAATACAAGTCATTTTATAATAAATTTCATATTTTTGCCACTGATGCTAGCATAATTGTTAAAGTGCTCTAGATTACGTTGCTACCAAACCATTGTTGGTATGTACGTACTTAAACAAGACACATACATAGGTCTAATTGCTTTAACCCATTAGTCACTAATAGTAATATCTATTCCAGCACACAAAAAAAAAATTTTTTTTTTGTCCAGGGTTTAAATTAGTGACTTATTATTTAAATATTAACATGGTGATTTTTTTCAGAAAACCAAGATGAAGAAATTGATATGGAAACTGAACAAGTTGAACAGGTTATTTGAGACTTCATTCAATATTATCCAGTAAATACAAGTTTTATTCTATGTGGGTAAGATCCCGCAGCATGGCACACCATGGGTCCTAGGATTTAGGCCAGGATTGACCCATTACCCCAAATACAAGTTACCACCTGGAAGACTTCACAAAAATATATTTTTATACTGGAATACAAACTTCCTTCTTAGAACTGTTAGACAAACTGTATGACCCGCAGCTACAAAATGGTTGCTCTTATAAAGTTGTACAATTATTATACAAAGTAACATTAAAACCCTGTTATCTACTTTTTGCCCTTCACCAAACAAATTAGGTCCTTGATCAGCAAAAAATTTGATTGGATACAGGCTTACAGCTATAAGTTAAGGGTTGAACTGGTATATTGGGCTTTTGTTTCAGCTTAATTTAAACCCACAATGTCAAAGACAGAAATTCAAACCTTTAAATTAAAAATGGAAATTTAAAGTATAGTAGGATGGGGGAAGATGGGACATCTATTCATTCCATTTTCTCGTCCTGTTTGGTAGTAAACAAAGAACATTAAACAACATATAAAACCGTATCCTAACGACTTCCATAGACCGATGTTAATCGTTTAAAAAGCGATCCGAATATTTGGATATTATGTGCTAAAGGTGTCCCGTCTTACCCCACAGTACTATATAAATATTAAAGATAAAAAGTGCAAAATTCTTACACAAATTACACCACCAAGAACTCCAAATTTTCTTACATTTTACTTCATTACATTTTTTTGATTTTTTATCTTTAAATTTATGACACACTCATGATCCCTGGATGGGGGTAACGATACAAATAATGATAAACATGGCTGTTTCAGGAAGATGAGGATTCAGATGAAGATAAAGTTGAAGGATCTGGGTTAAATTGGAAAATTGATTTGAGAGAAAAAGCTGCGAAAGCTTTCATTGAAGTAAGATGGGTGGTTTGAATACTGTATATTTCACATGCCCACTGTCAATTTATAATATGGGTATCTTTTATATAAAAGACATAAACATAAGAAAACATACTTTATACACAATAATGGTGTAATTTTACTATTTTCTTATGTTTACAGTGCAGAGTCCAGTTATACCATGGGTATCTTTTATATAGGAGACATAACCATAACAAAATTACTTTATACACATATCAAAAAAGGGTGTAATAGTAATCTTTCTCATGGTTAATGTGCAGAGTCCAGTTATAACATTGGTGTCTTTTATAAGGAGGACAAAATCATAACAAAATTTATATTATACACAAGACAAAAGAAGTATTAGTCCTTTTTTCCTATGTTTACTGTCCAGAGTCCAGTGATAACATGGGTGTCTTCTTTTAGACAATCCACACAAAAACCCTATGCTTAATGTCAAGGTATTACATTGTTGGCTTGTTATAAAATAGACTAATTGTATATTCATACACCTCATGCTCACTGTAACTGTATTTATACCATAGTAGTCATTTATGCATGAGTGCATGACACAGACATGATACATGCACCTTATGCTCGCTGTTGGTTTACAACGAATTTGTGTTTTAACTATTTTTACTGTTGATTTAAAAAAATAATTGCCACATAATGTTTTTCAAAATAAATTTGCCAAAAGAACTGTAATAGATGTCTATCTAATATCTGTGCCTGCAACAGGTTGTATATATATATATTTTTTTGTTTATCAGAGGCAAAGTTCTTCCGTGAATCTCCAACGCCTTGTGTATGGAGCAGTGCAAGAGGTGGAGGAGGAGGAGAGTGGGGAGGAGGGAGAGGAGAAGTTGAGAGGGGGGTTGTTCAAGGTCACTTCAAATGAAGATGAAACAGATAAAAAGTATGTTTTAAATGTAATTTTGTTTTTAGCATAATTTTTATCTTTTAGGTTGAACTTTAAAAATATTTTTTTAGGCGAAAACGAAACAATCGTGAATGCTCCCGTGATCTAAGCAAGATGATTCGTGATTGGATAGATGATCATGAAGCTCGTGAATCAATCGCCGACTGTTTCGTCACAGGAAATTGGGGAGAAGAGGAAGATGCCAAGACTTTACTTGATCAGGTGAAGATAATGAACATTTTTCACAGAATTTGAATATTAGGGAACGAACTCAAAAGCTGATGTCCGCGCGTCTCCTTTTTTTCGATGCTCTTATGCTGTTGCTAAAATGTTGCACGCGAGTATTTAAAATAAAAAAAAGTGAAGCTACTAAAAGATAACGAGACTAGTCACCATGGTTTTCTCTTTAATTATAATTCGTCGTTGTGAATTTGCTTTCTTGCAAGTAAAGAGTCGCAAAGTCTGCGAATTTGCCCGTTTTGAATTACAGCTGGTGTCGAATTACGTGAGCGCCCATTGTTTTAGTATCTGATTTTAAATAAAAAGTCAAATATTTTTGGACTTTTTATATAGTAAAAACTGTGCAACAATTATAAATAACTTTTAATTAAATATTTTGAATTTTACATTCTTTTATGAATAGGAGTATACAGTTTTCACAGAATGTGAATATATCATAAACTAACTTCCCTCTTATTCAAACAGGATGATGAAATATACGGAGATTTTGAAGATTTGGAAACTGGGGATGTTGTCAAGGGCAACGATGCAAAAACGACCAATCAGAATGAAGACGAAAAAGAAGATGAAATTTTTGACGCACATGAGGTCTTTGTTTGTTTAAATTTTGATTCTGTTTTTAAATAAATTATTGGAGATTTGGACCATTTATAGTTGATGGTCCGGCCCCGTGGCTCAGTGGTTTAGGCGCCTGCATCGAAACCAAAGTGTTCCCGTTTCATGCTTGACGGCGATACTAATACTGATTGGTGGCCCCCTTTTGCATGCAAGAATTAAATGGGCTTCCCAGGTGTTGGGGTAATGGGCCAAATCTGACCTAAATTCTAGGTCAAGGACCTCACCCACAAAATAATAGAAAATAGTATAAAATTTAAGCTGACAATAATCCAATAATTTTAAGTTATTAAAATAAAAGGGTTACTAGCAGTGAAGTAGAGGGGTTACTAGTGAAGTAGAGGCTAATGGGTTAGGGTCAAACTGTTGGCTGATGTTATGAATCATTGGTTTTTTTTTGTCTTTTTTTTTATACATGGAATTAATTTATTATTATAACTCGGATTTCTATCACCTAATTGTAAAAATGACCCACATCACACACAAAACAAATTTTAAAAAATTGTGTCAAAAATTTCAAATCAATATTTCCTACAAAATTTGGTCTGTGATAAAAAACATTTTCACTTTTTCTGTCATTTTTATCGTTTCTTCTCCACAGTCGAAGAAAGATCGTGAATCCAGGATGCGAGAGAAGAGGATGGAGCGGAAACGGAAGCTCAAAGAGGCGTTTGATCGAAATTATGACGTAGATAAGACAGGAGGTGCTTCTGGTGGGGTGAGTCGTAAAGTTTCTTATTTTTTTGGCTACATTGTTGTTTATAAGTGCTATAATCCGGTTTTTAAGTACTATACTTCTACCACTAGTTTTGAAAACATCGTATTATAGCAAAAATTACTTCTTATCTCATATTCCTAAAAATCTAAAAAAAGTCAGCAAATTTTCAACAATGCTTTTTATACAAATACTACGAAATATTTTTTTGTAATGGAAACTGTTTAGAATTTTTCCAGTTTAAAAATAACTAGACAATTTGTTGTTAGGGTGAGAGCACTTTGTTCGACGACGTCAAGCGCGAGTTGAATGAACAAGCTCGACTAAATAGAGAGGAATTTGAAAACATGGATGACACGACTAGGGTTCAATATGAAGGGTTTAGGTACGTATATATACAATATGATATAAATAAATGAATGAGGCTGATTAATCCTCAAATGGTGGTAGGGATGCACATTACAGAATTTCGAATCCATGAGATTCGAATCCTTTTGTATTCGAATCTAATTACGGGATTCGGTATTCTGTTTAATGACGTCATTACACATCATCTCATATACTATATTAACAATTTTTGAAAGTTATTAATTTTGAAAAAAAATATTTTTGTGTTTGTGGAACTTTCGAGAGTAAACGTTTCGTAACGTCTTTTCATAGCCTGCTATACGTTTCATGACGCAAAAACTACCCAATAATACAATATTTGATCATTTTACCACTCAAGATCCAACAAGGCTATTATGAAAGGGTCAATAAACTGACTTTTGTGGGTAAAATTTTTTTTTCCTATAAATATAAAAAGATTCGAAATTCTAGATTCAGAATTCTAGATTCGAATTAAAGTATTCTAGGATATCCTAGAATACCTAATTATTCTGTAATGTGCATCCCTAAATGGTGGTAATGGCAGTTATTATTATTGCATATCTAACTCATGGGTTGTCTTGTTTATGTTGCTAAAAATTTGAACAACCCATTAATGACTGTTAATATTTAATATTTTATAAGATGTTTATTATTTACTTCTATAAGGTTTTTATGTTTATCATGACCTCTATGTTAACAATAGCATTACTTTTTATTCTCATCTGCCAAGGCAACCAAAGTTATAGTTATATACACCTCTTGGAGTTACCATGTATGTACCTTTGAGGGCTATTGTTTTTTTCTTGTATGGTTGTAGACTTGTGCAGTCATTAGTGACCACTGGGTTGGAACAATTGTCGTTAAATATATTCCCAAAGGACACATACGCCCATATTTTTGGTCGCATCAAATATTAAACACTGTATTTCTTAGTTACCAAGTGACCTATGTAACCACTGTGCCACAGTGGTCAACTGGAACATTTTTTTTTCAAATATATGATATTGATGACAGTATACTCATGTTTATGTGTTATGGGCAGACTTTTTCTTGGGAACTTGTTTTTTTTTTAATCTCAAAGGTAAGTCTTGCAAATTGCTTAAAGCTATATAAAATTGAATTCATTCGTCTTACTTAAAAACAATAATAGTGCTGTTTTAGAAACTACAAAGCTGTGTTACCTTTTTGTCCTTAACCAAAAAATATGTTTAACGCACAATATTCCCACAGACCTGGTATGTACGTTCGTCTTGAACTGAGGGGAATTCCCGCTGAGATGATCCAACAGTTTGACCCCCATTACCCCCTGATAGTGGGTGGGGTGTCGTCAACTGAGGAAAACATGGGGTTTCTACGTACAAGGGTGAAAAGACACAGATGGTACAAGAGGATACTTAAAGTAAGCTGTGTGTGTTACTTCATTTATTGTAATTAATTAATTTTCATATATTTTTTAGTTTTTATATGTTTGAGATAAGTTTAATTTTATTTTTAAATCTTTTTAAAAGTTTATCTCTAGATTTTAAACAAATATTAGTGTTTAATGTGTTTTTATTCCCTCTAAATTTTTGTACTCCTGTTATCTTGAATGTCTTAGTTTTTTAGTGTTGTGTGTGTATTTTTCAGTAAATTAAAATTTCCACACCCTCAAGTTTATAACTGGTAACCCACAAGCAGACACAAGGTGTATGAAGCCACAGCATAATATGCATTTTGATTCCCATGTTATTATAACTCAGTTATCATCATTTTTAAGTGACAGTTTAAGTCTGGTGGCGTCAGGTAAAAAATATAATTATAAGTTTTGGTGACAATAAGTTATGATCATTATTAAGTGGCCTGTCCGGCATAGTGGTTTGGGCGCTTGCCTCTTACCCAGAGGTAATGGGTTCAAGGCTCGTCGCTGCCACCATTGTGGGTGTATGTGTCCTTGGGCGAGACACCTAACGGCAATTTCTCCAACCCAGTGGTCACTAATGGGTTGTCCAAATTATTAACCATACAAAAAATAACCCACAAAGTAACATTCATGGTAACTCGTAAGCTGACAAGGTGTATGAAACAGAACACCTGTGTTAAAACAACTGTCGTTTTCCGGCCAGGCGAGGATAAGGTAAGTTACATTCATTTATTCAATTATTTATTTTCATACTACCTTCAGACCAGAGATCCTCTCATAGTTTCAATTGGTTGGCGTCGTTACCAGACACTCCCTATGTATTATATGGAAGATCACAACTTAAGGCAACGTATGTTAAAATACACACCTGAACATATGCATTGTTGGGCTTTGTTCTATGGACCTATTACACCACAGGTATAATGCCTAAACATTATTACAGCAATTTTTTTCATGCTAGTTATTAAGTTAACGGTGTACATAAATTGTTACTTCATTCTAACTGTTGGGATTTTAATTTAGTTTGGATATATAAGAATTTATTTGGAATAAGTTATTCGTAATTTTTATTATACGAAAGTTACATAATCATACAAACTGTTGATACAAAGCATAATGTAAATATAAAATCGGAATCAGCCAAGTTTTTTATCATACTTCAGGTCAGCTTATTCATTTTAATTAGATTGATCAAATAATATATCAAACTTTACCATTACTCTACTTTAATCTAAAAAAAGACTAATAACTGATTGCTTCTTTAGTCTTATGCCTATCAAAGTAAATAGACTTACAACAAGTAAGGACAGCCATTGTTTAAAAACAATGGTCAATGGACGCCATCTTGTTTCCCACATAAGACGTGCGCAATGCCGGTGCAAAATATGTTAAATACATATATATAATTGTGTAACATAAATAACCCAAACATTGCCCAAAAATGAGCAAATATGTCGGTTTACGCTTGTGAAGTGCAACGATGGTAGGCAGGAAAAAATGTAGGAAACAAGATGGAGGCCTTGTCCTTACTGGCTGATATCTATGTTCTTTGGTGCCTTTACTAACCCCACACTCTTACATCCCAGCTAAGTACTTTAATCCAACCCCCAGGGCACAGGTTTTCTTGCTGTGCAGTCCATCAGTGGTGCGACTCCTGATTTCCGTATATCTGCTACTGGGACTGTACTGGAGTCGGACTGTAGCACTCAGCTTGTTAAGAAACTTAAACTGGTTGGTTATCCGTACAAAATCTACAAGAACACTTGTTTTATTAAGGTGAGTCCATTGAATGTATCTATGATTGTAACATACTTAGCACCCTGGGTGTTGGGGTAATGGGCCAATCCTGGCCTAAATCCTAGGACCCATGGCAGACCACGCTGTGGGACCTCACCCACATAGAATATAACAAAATAAAACATACTTTATCCTCGCGTCTCCCCAAAACGAAGAAACATACGCCCACAATGGTAGCAACGAAGAGCCTTGAACCCACTACCTCTGGGTTAGAGGCGGGCGCTAACCAACTGTGCTACGGTTCCGGACAATTACTGTATTGAAGATAATATGTAAAAAAATGAAAGACTAAAAATAAGGAATTGGAGGTTGCTGCTTTAAAAAGCCTTTAAAAAAACAAAATTACTTTTTTTATTACTATTATTAAAACAAAAGTGTCCATGAACACAAAAACATTTTGTGTCTATTATTTAGTTATCCGATTTTTACTATGTATAATATGTTCTTTAAATCAAGACAGACCTGTTTTTATCTTTAAACTGATTTTTATGAAACAAAAGAAAAAATCATTGTGTTTGTAAATTTCAAATTGCTGCTATAAAATTCCTTAATAACCAAAAAATTATTTTCTAAAATCATTTTTTTTTTAATTAAAAAAAAATTATTATTGAGCCCAGCTTTTTATCAACTTTTAGGGAATGTTCAACAGCCCACTGGAAGTAGCAAAGTTTGAAGGTGCTTCTATTCGTTCAGTGAGTGGTATACGTGGGCATGTGAAGAAAGCTGTCACTAATGGTGGTAAAGAGCAAGGACCTCCCGGTGCGTTCCGTGCAATGTTCGAGGACAAACTTCTAATGAGCGATGTCGTATTCTGTAGGACCTGGTATCCAGTCCAAGTGAGTGTTTTTTTGCATCGTAACTAAACAAAACTAGTGCTTATCTAATCACCCAATAAAAAACATACTTGGTAACTCAAAAGCTGGCACAAGGTGTATGAAACAAAACACCCGTATTATAATGACGGTTGTTTTCCGGCCATGCTAGGATAAAGCAAGTTATATCCATTCATCTTGGGCAAGACGTTTAATGCATTTGCTTTTTGACACTTCTTTTTTTAGCCACGATTTTTGACACTTTTCTTTTTTTAGCCACGATTTTTGACACTTTTCTCATTTTAGCCACGTTTTTGACACTTTTCTTATTTTACCCGTAACAGGTTATAACGGCTGACATTTTGCTAATTTGCTAATGTTTTTTCATGCACATGGTGTATTCAAATACCTCATGCACACAGTCGAGTTTCAATATAGCGTTCCATTTTACACATCATGTACCTCATGCTCACTGCCAAACTATAGTGTGTATTTTGACAACTGACACATATTGCAATTATACACTTTTAACATTCACTGTCCATTTATAAAATTGTTGTCCTCTAATACCCTTTTTGCATGGTCACTTTTATGCGCGGAAGTACTCGCATATTTACTCGCAAAAATAAAGTTAACACGCATAACGTCATAAGCATGTCATCTAGTGTAGATGGTTGGTTGTTACTCGCATTATGCGAGTAATGAAAAGTATGGTGGAAAGACAGTTTTATTTTTAAGAGCCTAATCTTTTTCGGGTATTATTTTAATAGTTTTTAGTTGGTAATAGCACCATAAAGTACCAGAACTTATTTTATAAAGTAGATTTATCAAAATAAGCTAACTCAATGTTGATACGCGCATAAACAAATGACCATGCAAAATAAAGCGGTTAGCGAGTTATCATATGACGAGTTAATGCGGAACGTTATTCGCATCAACTTTTTACCATGCAGAAAGGATATAATACACCAGACACACATGTTTTTTTTTAAACCTTCCACAAAACAATACACACCCTTTTGCAAAACATGATAATCCATAACTAGAGCATTTACATTTGCTACCAGCACCCATATAATACCCCCCACCCCCCTCCCAGGTTCCCAAGATGTACATTGTTGTTTCTAACTTAATGATAAACAAGAAAGATTCGTGGCAAGCAATGAAAACTGTTGGCCAACTTCGTTTTGAACAAAATCTTAAAGTACCAGTTAATGAAGACTCCTTGTACAAGGTAAGTGCTCTATTATTTAAAAAAAGTCTTTTCTTTTTTTTCTTTAATTAAACTGAAACCATATTTTTTAATACTTTTTTTCACTAAATTTTTTACTAATTGTTTTTTTTAGGTAAAAATGTGTTTTTTTTGCATTAATGTCATTATATTTTTAAATTACAAACCTGTTGTCGTTTTCATTAACCAACGTCCAACAGCAGCATAACGTCTAACGTGAACAGATTTCAGGGACTGTAATGTTCTGTTGAAATATTCATGAAAACTTAGTATGCTGTCAAGTTTTCCATAATAAACAACTGTACATTTGTGACCACTAACTTAAAATTGAACCCAGACCAGACAAAGTCCTAGTTCTCATGGTGTGCTTCTACCCTTCCATGTAGAATGCATATTGTGCTCTCTGTCAAGTAATACTTAACACGGCTAACTAGGTGCACAAGCGCATAGTACTTTATTACTTGACATTTTTAATCCAAATTATAACCCAAAAAAATAACATTTCTTTCTTTTTTAGCCAATTGTTCGACCTGAAGGCCGACAGTTCTCTAGTTTGGTGATTCCCCGCGCACTGCAGAAAGAACTTCCATTTAAATCGAAACCGAAATATTTACGAGGGAAAAATCAAACAAAACATGATAAACTAATGAAGAAGGCAGTTGTTAGAGAACCAAAAGATAGACAGGTAACTTTTTTCAAACTCTATCATCTTATTTTTTTGCAAAATGATTAACCTAAAAAAAAACTATTCCATTGGTTAATTTTATTATTAGTGAAAAATTTTGTTAATAATTTAAAAAATACTTAATTGCAACAGTTTTCTTTATAGAATGGTGACACTCTATTACTGCTTGGATATTTTTATTGCTTTAGTTAGTTTTCTTATACTGGTTACTAGATATGCAATTTTGTGGGTGATTACACAACCCATTAGTGACCCACTAATAGTGAGCACTGGGTTGGAGCAATTACTGGTAAAGTGTCTTGCCCTAGAACACACAGTGCTATTAAAAATACAGCCTATTTTACACCTATTTTATGAATTAGAAACCTTACTGTTAATTCTCAATATTTCAGATTGCTGCATTAATGAATGCTTTACGCACCATGGATAAAAACAAGAAACAAACTAAGAAATTGGAGCGAAAAAAGCAAATGGCTGAGCACAAGAAATTATTAGAAAAGCAAGTGGTTAAAGATCAATGGAGACACAAGGAAGCAAAGAAGAAAATTTATAAAGCTCTTGCTAAATCTGAGAAGAAAAAATCAAAAGTTTCTGAAGAATGATAAAAAAAATATTTTGATTTTTTCGAAATAAATGATAAGTGAGCGGTCAAATTGTGATCATGACTACAAAAAAGTTGCGTTATAATGAATTATTGTTAGCATCGGTAAAGCTGTTTAAAAAAATGATAAAAGGGTTATTTAAAAAAAATTAGTTTATATAAAATTACAGGAGGTAATCATACTTTAATTTGACTTTAAATTAAAAAAAATATATTTTATAGTTTTAATGCAGTTTTGGGGTTAGTTTATTACATGTGGTGGTCTATTTATTAATATATCTATATAATTGAAAAAGGGATGTAGTAATCTGAAAGTTTTTGATGGAATTAAACAATTTTTCTATAAAAATAAGTATTTAAAAAAAACTAATATCATAGAATACTAACTTCTAGAAAAAGTGTAAGTTAGTATTTTGTTCTAACATTGGTAATTAAATCCACATAAGTCTCTTTAATTATCCAAAAATACATATGGGTGTTTCGTGTTTGTCCAGTGCAAAGTTGTTTGGCTAACATTAATATTTAACAAGCTGTGTTAGTTTAATGTTGAAACAATGTTGGGTGTCCTTGTAAAAAATCACAACTAGTTAATTATCTATGGGATCTCAGCAAACCAACATTTATTATCAATTGATGATATAGCTGTTTCTGTTGGTCACTGAGAACAATGGATGAAGAGGTAAATTAAATACAATATGTTTCTGAAGTAAAATATTAAATTTCTTACTAAAACTATTTTTTGTAGATGTATATATGTATGATTCAACCGATTTCTTTAATTGTTTTTCGCTCTAAAATCTTGTGTCTTTACTGATTTAAGTAATTTATTTTTTGTAATTTCACTCTGTATTTGTAAAAAAAATAATTTTGAAGTAAGTTTTTTTTCTCACGTTATTTTTTAAGTTATTTCAATCGCTCTATTAGTAGTTAAAGTTGCACAGTTTTAAACGTTGAAAACAAAATTTTTAAATCTTAAGCAATAAAATGTTGTTCTAACAAAAACTTTGTTTCTATTTTTCAGACTGTTCCAAAAGTTTCAAAAAGAAAATCTCGGCTCTTCCAATTCTTAATTTTGCTTGTTACTGTAGCAATTGTTGCTACTATTTGTGGATTGGTTATTTATTATGTTGGTGTAGTGGGTGATGGACAAGGTACGATACTAATTTGTGCAAAATGTTACCTTTTTATTTTCTATAAAAATAATAAATAATTTTCAAAATATTTTACTCTTTTATTTGTGGTGTACAACTATTTGAAATTTCAAAACAATACTATTTGTGATTTTGTTATATTTTAGTTTATTCTTTGTAAACCTATTAAATGCATATCTGTTTGGCCCCGTGCCGCAGTGGTTAACTTGTCTGCCTTCAACCTAGAGGTTACGAGTTCAAGGTTTATCGCATATGCATCCTTGGGCAAGACACTTAACATAATTGCTCAAACCCAGTAGTCACTAATTGGTTGTCCAAACTGTCAGCCATACATAAAACAAAAAGTGCATGAAACAGAACACTTGTGTTATAAGACTGTCATTGCCCCTCTACATGAAGAAAAATAAGTTACGTAGATTCATTCGTTCCCCGCTTGTGTCTGTAAAACTGCAACCCACTTTTCCCAAGAAAGCTTACTCAGTTATTGCTCATGGACACATGAACAGTTTATCATTTCTCAAACCCTATTTATAAATATTTTGTCTTAAGTTAAAAACCCCTGTAATAACTGACAGAAATTTTGAGTACAACAGCCATGCTCTTTAATTGACACTCTTTCCCCCAATTTTTATCCAACGTGTTTTAACAACTGCTGTTTTGCTGTTGCTTCTCTTCTCTTTGTTCTTTAAATAACATGATCTTCGCTATCGTTTTCGAAGAGATAAATAAAAATTATGTTATAAATAACTTTCTGTTATGTGATGGAGTATTCAATCATATTGTGTATAATAAACATATTTTTAGGCAACACCAATGAACCAGCCCTTGACTCCACCAGTTCTCCAATATTACCAACAACAGACTCTGCTACTTCTCCAATTACTTCATCAAATATTTTCTACATTGGAGCAGCAAGAACAGATGTTACCGGTCCTGTAGTACAAGTTAATATGGTGGGTTGAAAAGATTAAAACAAATAGGCAAAAATTTTGCTTTCTTCTGAAATTACCCACAAACATCTCTTTGTTTTGGAGCAGGGCCTTTTAACCTTTTACAAATTGACCCAAATATTTAGCATAAATTAATGGCAACGATTTAGCAATTCAATTTCTAAATTAATGAAATACACATATGTTTTCAGTAAACAAAACTTGATTTAACGCAACTAAACAAATATTTACAAAAAACTGCAAAAGCTGATTAAATCTTAAAATGTACAGTTCAAAGCGTTTTACTGTTCTAGAGTGTCAGGAAAACGAGTGTGGTTTATAGTGTTATGGTTGAAATAACATAAGTATATTTTTCTTTTAAAAACAACCAAAAAAATATTTTATAGCTTTATGTTCCCAGAGCATAAATTAAATTTCATTTCACTTTTCAGATGGGTTATGCCCATCCAGAGCAGGTGGCTAATGGACTTCATACACGATTATACAGTCGAGCATTTGTTGTGGCAGATAAAGAGCTTAACACGAGAGTGGCATTTGTTAGTTTTGATGGCGGGATGACCTCACAACTAATCAAGCTTCAGGTTGTGAAAAAACTGCAGGAAAAACATGGAGACATGTGAGAATAAGAATAATGTAGTAAAGGGATATAGAATATTTTATTAAAGAGAAAAATCAACCCAATAAAAAAGTTTTCTATTCTACAAATAAACTATTTTTTGTGTATGCTTTAATATGCTGATAGTTTAGTGCTGGGCTTTCCGTCCGTTGTGGCAGGTCACCATTTTTGGGTCACTAACCAGTCTCTTACAAATACAGAATTTTGTTTGATACAATTTTTTTTATTACGTTTACAAACATGAAACAATTGCACAATTTTTCTCCCATAAATTTCAAAACGGAATTATAAACTTAAAGTTTCTGACTTTTAATGTATAAGTTATCAAGACTTTACTTCTTATTCATTTTTCGGTATTTAATTTATTTATTTTCAAACATAAATTAATCATATTTTTGCATGTTAGGTTTTCTGAAAGAAATGTAGTGATTTCTGGCACCCATACACATTCGGGACCCGCTGGTTTCTTCCAATTTCTATTATTTGAAATAACCTCCCTCGGACATGTGGAGCAATCAACCACTGCCTTTGTTGATGGCATTACTGAGAGTATTGAACTGGGTAAGATTGGTTATTTTTAAAGTGTAATATATCCTGGGATTGAATTATTACCTTTTGGCATTCTGCTCAAAACGTTTTATGCATTCATTTATTCATTTAATTTCATTTAATCATTTAATTTCATTCAATTTCTTTCAATTTCATTCAATTTTATTTATTTATTCATGCTGCACTGTTAAATTATTTGTGGTACATTTTTGAAATTTAAAAAAAAAAATTTTTATATGTACTATCTGGTGCAATGGTTTGGAAGCCTGTCTCTAACCCAGAGGTTACAGGTTTTGGGCTCGGTGCTGCTACTATTGTGGATATAAGTGTCCTTAAGCAAGACACTAAACGTTAATTGATACAAAACCTAGTGGTTCCTTATGAGTTGTCAAAATTGTCAGCTAATGCTAATAATAATAAATAAAATAAATCAAATTAATCACCCACAAATTACATACATGATAACTTGTAAGCTGGCACGATGTGTATAAAACAGAATATTCATGTTATAACAACTATTGTTGCCCTGCCACATGAGGGTAAAATAAGTTACATTCATTATTTACATTCCTGTTTAGTTGTCTACTATTTTGGTAACAGTCTACCATACTGTATATAAACATAGAGTTTTTAAGTTTTAAAAATAATGAAGACACATATAATATAAGATATATAGGCCCCTTAATGTATGAACTTATGCAAAACAATGTAATTTTTGCTATATAAATTTAACAATCGCAAAAAAGGTGTCGTAATCAGCTTTTGTTTTCAGCAAACTCAAGATTGGAGCTTGGGAAGATCAGAATTGGAAGTGGTTTGGTAAATGAAGGAAATATAAACAGAAGTCCTACGTCTTATCTTCTTAATCCAGAGTCTGAAAGAGCCAGGTTCACTTTTTCGATTATGGTTTGGTATTTGCCATTTGGTATTTTTATGGGTGGGAACTTAAGTGACTTGTCCATGGTTGCTACACTCATGCTTATAGTCGAGTTTCTGAAGCTAATGTGATGTGTAACTACAATAAATTCTGCGAATCTGACCCTGATCTGGTGCTCATAGAGTTGAACGATTCTTGTGTAAAAAAAATTCGTCAGGATTTGGTGCTATGAAAACGTAACAGACAAAAATCAAGCAGAATCTAAATTCTATTTGAATAAAATACTGATGATGGCATTTAAGCAAAATATAAAACTTTTTCTATAAAATAGGTTAGACTTAGCACTAGATCCTAATCTTTTTCTATAAAATAGGTTTCATAGCACTAGATCCTAATGTGATCTGTAGTTCAAAAGAATTTTGGGTTGGTATGGTAACCCAATGTCCTTAAAATAAGCTAGAAATTAAATTGTTACTGTAACACATACACAATTTCTTACACTAAAATTGGTTTTAAATTACAACCTCTGCAGATACACACACGATACAGAGCAGGAAATTACAGTGCTGGGATTCGAAACACTTTCAGGTTGGCCAATATTTTGCTTGAATTGAGTGATTTGAGCATAGATGTCTTCACACTTAAGCAAATATTTATAATTAAATGTTTTATTAATAATAATTAAATATAAATGGCTTGTTTGTCTGCTGAGTATAGCGACTATGCTTATTTTCTTTCAATTAAATGTAAGTATGTTTTTAACTGTAAGCGTGTTTAACTGCTGTTTTGGTTATTCTTACCAGTTAACATTCACAATTTAATTTTTAATTAATATTTAAACACAGACAAATGTGGAGGTTATTTTTTTTACATCAATTCGTTACAACTTTGCTCTCTTAAATTACATCAGAATTAATTTCACACAAGATGCATATAAATATTTATTTTTTGTTTTGTTTTTTACCCCAGGAGATCCGGTTGGGATGTTGTCTTGGTACCCCGTCCACCCAACAAGTATGAACTTTACAAACTTGCTTATTAATTCTGACAACAAAGGCAGAGCTTCAACACTATTTGAAAAAATGATGAGAAAGCCAGGGGAAACACTGGGTGGGCAGGTATAGAAACACTGTTTTAAATAATTTTTAACTGGCAACACTGGGTGTATTTTAAATTAAAACAGTGTTATCACATAGCATTACAAATTTTAGAGCTGGAAGGTTATCATTTATTATATAATTTAAAACTGAAAACATTGGATTGTGTTGATCAGTGTATTTTTTAACTGGAAACACCAGGACTAAGCATCCATGTTTTTAGTGCAAGGCTGTATAAATACATTTTAAACAGAGTTTAAACAACTTGAGTTAAACCACTGGATTGGAGAAATTGCTATAAGGTGTTTTGCAACACAATCGAACATATCCAAAGTTTACCAAACATATCCAAATTTATTCAACATTTAGTTGAAACTAACTGTACCAAAATCTCATCATTTTTTGCTTTTTTTGTATAATACTTATTTAGTTTTAACTTCTTTACATGAATGTAACTCTATCCTTGTGTGGCCAAAAAATTCCAGTCGTTATAATACGGCTGTTCCCTTTTATACACGGCTTGCTAGCTTACGAGTTACCATATATGTTACTTTGTGGGTAAATATTTTCGGGAGATTTTTTTTCTATATTGTATGGCTGACAAAAGATTGTAATGTCATAGGAGAGTTTTGTTGCTGCTTTTGCCCAGGCAAATTTGGGTGACGTTTCTCCAAGAACTAAAGGTCCAATTTGTTTCGACACAGGTAAGCAAAATTGCTTTCAACCCAAATATTAAGCAGTAATCAAAACACACACTTGAATGTAACACTTAAAGATACAATGTTTAAAACAACATTTCACCCAACTTTTATAAGCGTAGAATAAAAATGAATCAACTACAAGAGTAATCAAAAGTCTTTGTGAATCATACTAGTAGCTGACGCAACTAATTCTAAAAAATATCAATATTAAGAAAACAAGCAAGAAAGTTACGGAAAAAAAAACAAACAATGGGTATAAAGTTCTGTATAATAATATTTAGATATCAATTTTTTGTAGGGAAAAGTATGAATGAATGTAATCTACTTTATCCTCGCGTGGCCGGAAAACGACAGTCTTATAACACGGGTGTTGTGTTTGATACACCTTGTGCCAGCATCTTCTAATTTAGGTATAACTTATTTTAGGTATGCTAAAATAAGTATTAATTCTAATTCTGTAGTAATGATACTTCAGCCATACTTCTCATAATGCAATATACACAGGTTTGGAATGTGAGCCGTTATCATCTACCTGCAATGGAAGGTCACAAAACTGCACAGGGTTTGGTCCAGGAAAAGATATGTTTGATTCAACAGATATTATCGCTCGAAGACAGCTGGATGCAGCAAAGGGCGTTTATGAAAAGTAGTTATTTCATATAACCATTTTACCCACTTTAATTACTATTTTTCAATCGTAGGTCGTTGTTATTATTGTTGTTTTTCAAAACCGTACATTTTTTTAATCAGTGTTTTATAAGGCTGTATTTGTTTTAAACTTTGCTAGAATGTTTTTTACTGTTGTTTTGTCTTGTTTTTAGTTTTTTTTAAATGCTACTTTTATTAATAAATGTAAACTTTAAAATTAAGCCTCAATCAACAAATAAAACGTATTTATTCAAAAAAAAGCTATTTTTTATACAATTTAGGTTCATACCCAAACATTGTATATTTGTATATCACATCCTGTATTTTAACAATTGTAACCTTAGTGCCACTGAAGTGCTTGATGGTCCAGTGAGTTGGGTACACCAGTATGTGGATATGACAAGTCAGTCAATTAAACTAGATGATGGAACAACTGCGAATACTTGTAAACCTGGCATGGGATATAGGTTAGAATATTAACTATATATAATGAAAGTTGGTCATCTTTCATGTAGGGTATTTATTCTTATGTTGGAAAACCAATATTCAGTAAAATAAATTTTTTTCACGGTAAGCGTGTTTCCTGTCTTTTTATTTAAAATATTTCTAAATCTTCGCTACCGTAATCGAAGAGACAAATAAACTTATTATATAGTACTGCGGGGGAAGATGGGACACCTTTAGATCATAATATCCAAAAATCCTGATTGTGTTTTAAACATTTAACAACGGTTTATGAGAGTCGTGAGGATACGGTTTTATAATTCTTTGAATGTTCTTTGTTTACTACCAAATGGGACGAGAAAATAGAATGAAAAGGTGTAACATCTTCCCCCACCCTACTGTATTATATTATTATTAAATAAAAATCAAATTTGAAACTCTTTTTTAAAATTTGATTTAAATTTCCAATTAATTATCAAAAACTCTATTTTAAAATAATGTTTAAGCAAAAACCGTTTATATTTTACATTTATGTTTTGTATTTGTTTTTCATTCTTTGTGTCTTAATTTCACACTCTTTTGTGATAGGTCGTATTTTATCTAAATTTCCAATTGATTATTTTGAAAGTTTTGCTGCTGGATGCACCGATGGAGCAGGAGCTTTTGACTTTGTCCAAGGAATGACACGCGGCACTGCTTTTTGGAACACAATTCGAGACACCCTTGCCAAGTTTATCTGCACTGTTGAACCACCTAAAGAATATTATGACTGCCATAAACCAAAACCTGTATTGCTACCAACTGGATGTAAGTATCTTAATTGTCAGATACTAGATTTACAGGTATCTCAATTCGTGCCATGTATAATGCAGATTTTCCTGCTGGCCTCAACAAGTTTTTTATATTTTTACGTTCAATGGAGCCGTGGCATAGTGGTTTGGGCGCCTGCCTCTAACTCATAGGTAATGGGTTCAAGGCTCATCTTTGCCAATGGGTCGTCCAAATTATCAACCATACAAAAAACACAAATAAAAAAATCGCTTCAAAAATAATCTCCCACAAAGTAACATACATGGAACTCGGAAGCTGGCACGAGGTGTATGAAACAAGACACCTGTGTTACAATGATTGTGGTTTTCCAGCCACCCGAGGATAAATTAAGTTTCATCCATTCATTCAACTGAAAAGTTACCTCATTAACACCAAAAATTCAACTACCTCCTTTTCTGGCATTGCTAAACAAGTTACATGATAAAACAGTTATGTAACAGTAACCCCATTGAGGCGTAAATGCTTATGGCCGATAACAACTACAACAAAAAGCAATTTGTGCCACTAGTTTACTTTATATAAATTTGACTATATAATTTACTCAAGTGTGGATATAAGGGGGAACTGATTGGTATGACAATTATTTTCCAAATATACGCCAGTCTAAATTGGAAATAAATGGTGTTTTAAGGGTTATTGGTCCTAGTGGTCATTAATGCATTTGTTAAAAAAGCAAACACAAGGATATAGCACACCCAGTTATAACGACTGCCATTGCCTGCAACGTGAAATAGGTGTAATTTATTCATTCCTTCCTAACTACAAAACACATGAACTTTATGCCAGACATGGACATACCATATGAGTGGCACCCTACTACAGTGGATATACAATTACTAAGGATAGGTCAACTTGTGATAGCAGCTGTACCTGGTGAGTATACAACTATGGCAGGACGAAGACTTAAGGAGAAAATTCACATGGAAGCAATCAGTCAAGGAATGGGGGAAAATACTAAGGTTTTTTGATATATTTGTGTCCAATAATGACAATTGGCTTAATTAGCAAGTACTGTCTTTTTAAATTACCAAGAATCTTGTTTTGTTCATTAATTAGAAAACTAGGCACTTTGCTATAACCTATAGGTATCTTTTTCTGATAAGTTATTTAATCTAACCTGCTAAATACTTGTTTAAAATTTTCTAACATGGTAGTTTTTACATATTTAATCGATGTTGCCCACATACACCAGATACTATCATTCAATTTAAACATCTCATATTTGACAGGTCGTGCTTGCTGGCTTAACCAACGTTTACACTCATTACATCACAACCCCTGAGGAATATGTAGCACAAATATATGAGGCAGCATCCACAATATTCGGACCTCACACTTTCCAGGTCTACCAAGAAAAATTCTCGGACTTAGTATTTCCCCTTGTCAGCGGAAATAAAGGTAAAGAGAATCGGGGTTTTTAAATTGACTAAATGCTAAAAATTATTTTCAGTGTTTGGTGAAGTTGCGAAGTGGTATGTGTATTTTTTTACAAGTTATATATAGTACTGTGGAGTAAGATCTTTAGCACATATTATCCAAATATCCGGATCGTGTTTTAAACAATTAACAAGGGTCTATGGGAGGCCTGGGGAATCAACAATGTGCTATTAGGTTTTTGTAGCATTTAACTTCTCACACCTTTTGGATAATGGCCAGTGGTGTAATAGCGTGGGGAAGATGAGACACCTTTTCATTCATTTTTCTCGTCTCATTTGGTAGTAAACGAAGAGTTATAAAACCCTATCTCCCTGGCTTCCATAGACCGTTGTTAATTGTTTGAAACACAATCAGGATATTTGGATATTATGTGCTAAAGGTGTCCCATCTTACTTACCCCACAGTACTATGTATAGTTTATAATTGAATGTAGCTTTGGTACCTTCATGTTCGCTTATGAGTTACCACATATGTAACTCAACACTCATATATATCGAACTCAACATTGTTTGGTAACAATGCATGTGCCTTCAAACAATAATGCGTATCTTTCTTTTACAGACGACGTTGACCTAGGACCATCGCCAGAGCTAAAACAAGCGAACCAATCTCGCATCGCACCTTTACCTGGCCCCGACAAAGTGCCCGCTGGGGTAAATTTCGGTGACATCATTGATGACGTGAATGCTACGTACAGCACAGACGATGTTGTGGTTGTGAAATTCCATGCAGCTAACCCAAGACACGACATGAAGGTATTGTGACGTAATGACTGAATGAATGTAACAAAAAACGACAGTTGTTATAACACGAGAGTGCGAGCTGTTCATACACCTACCAGCTTACGAGTTACCATGTATGTTACTTTGTGGGTGATTATTTTTTGGGAGTTTTTCTTTTTTAATGTATGTCTGATAATTTGGACAACCCATTAGCGACCACTGAGCTGGAGCAATTGCCGTTAAGTGTCTTGTCCAGCGACACATGTAAAATAAAAGCAAAAACCTCTAAAATTGTACTAAACGTCACAGTTGGGTTCTACGTACCTTGAAGTTGAGAGACTCGTCGGCAGGGCATGGAAAACGGTGTACACAGACGCAGATTGGTCGACCAAGTTTTCTTGGGAAGAAAAGAATTCAATAGCGCCTCCAGCGGACCTCACTCTTTTCACGACGTTAAGTGACGTGGTGGCGGAGGCGACGGGTGTCAGGTTCGATATAGATCTGGCTCGCCAACTTCACGAAAGCGGAGTTTTATTCACCGGAAATGACGTCAATGATGATGACGTCATAGCCCAAGAAGTCCGACACAGGTAAAGTGTGACGTAACTGGAAAAATATTCGAAGTAACCAAAGGATACCGGGTTCGACGTTCGATGCTGCTACCATTCCTGGGCAGGACAGATAACGGTCGTACATAAATATTCACCCACGAGTTTACATACGTGGTGATCCGAAAGCGTGTTATACAGGGTGTATATAATCGAACACACTGTTATGCCGTTGTTTCGCCACGCGAGGGAGAATAAGTGCTATTTATTTGTTAACTTAAAAAAATGATAAAAGACAAAAAATAATCACCCGCAAAGTAACATACTGGTTAACTCGTAAGTTGGTACGAGGTGTATGAAACAGAACCACCGTGTTGAACTACTGTCGTTTTCCTGCCACGCGAGGATAAAGTAAGTTACACTCACTCGTTCATTCATTTTTGATAACAGCAGTATTTTTATTGTCTATTAAGATTGTTGCAAAATATGTGGGATCAAAACGTGCTGCGCAGAGAACAAACGAACTACGCTGACGTCACAGCCGTCGAAAGTTACGTCACAATCGAGTGGGATATACCAGTCGACGAAGCAAGCGGAACGTACAGGATAGTTTACCATGGTGACTATATGGATGTAGACGGGTCAATCACACCGTTTACAGGAACTACAAGCGAATTTGATGTAGCTTAATATTTATATTAACCAACATATATTAGGGTCGGGAAAGACAGGACACCTTTAGCACATAATATCCAAATATCCTGATCGTGTTTTAAACGATTAACAACGGTCTATAGAAGTCCCAAAGATACAGTTTTATAATTCTTTGATTGTTATTTGTTTACTACCGAATGGGACGAGAAAATATTGTGGAAAGGTGTCCTATCTTTCCCCATCCCACTATATTATATTTCTCACGTTTAATTTATCGTCACATTTCACATTTTGCAATATTTTGATTCTGTAAATACAAAAAGACATTTTCACTCTGTAAAATTCTATATTTACCACCAAATGGGACGAGAAAACGATGATAGCATGTCCCATCTTACCTCACCCTAATACATTTAAATCTTTTATTAGCACATTTTAATGGTCGAACTCAATATAATATATTGGCCATATACGTTTTAAATTTCCAATGAACACAATTCGTGATCGTTTTTGACATTCTATGTCCGAAATAGATACAAAAATATTATTTAAACGAGAGCTTTCTTTCTAAAATCGGACTGTTATAAAACCACAGTCCATAATACACTTTTTTATCATCGGTATGATTTATTACTGGTATAATACCCATAATAAAGTTACCGTTTCCAAAACGTAGAATTTTAAACAAAATATAACGGCAATAAGAAATTCGTTATGATTACAATTAAACGCTTGAAAATATAGCGGTCGTTACACCTAGCAGACAAATAACTTAAGTTGGGCAATTTATTTAATTAGTTTGAATTGAAACTTACAATAGTAAGAAAAGTATGCATTTAAAGATGCCATCCATAAAGGTTATAGTTCGATACATTAATCGTTCTGGAACCTCCCCGTTAAGTGTTTGTAAGGAGAAATACCTTCTGTTTCCAGCGTAAAAATTACTAAATCTAAGCAAGCGTTCTTAATTGTTTTTATCAACACAGTTGAGATTTGCGTAAACTAACAATGTATTGTATGGTTGGGGAAGATGGGACACCTTTAGCACATAATATCCAAATATTCTGATCATGTTTTAAACAATTAACAACGGTCTAAGGGAGTCGTGAGAATACGAATTTATAATTCTTTAAATGTTCTTTGTTTACTACCAAAGGTGACGAGAAAATAGAATGAAGAGGTGTCCCATCTTTTCCCACTCTACTATAAATAACAAGAACAACTGATCGACGATACGGATCAGGACTGATGCGTGATGCCTATAATGATATACGCTAATGCGCATATGAACTATAAACGTGTCGGCTAAATGCGGATGTCCCATTGAGTTTGTTTTTAATAGTTAATAAAAACTTTACATATACAACGACGTGATGCAATCGGAACAGGTATACATGTTCCCACTTTAATAGAACACTTTAACCTTTTTGATGTTTGTGGTAATAAGTATGAAAATGCGTTCGAGTGTGAACAAAGAACAATAAACAAATGGCCCGTCCAATAACAAATATATTCAGATATATAGTGCAGTTTAATAAAAAACAAAGTCCGAAGCCGTGGCTCAGTGGTTTAGGCTCTTGCATCGAAACCAAAGGGCTTCGACAGCGATACCAAAACTGATCGGCGTATGTGTGTTTGGGCAAGACACTTAACGAACAGTGCTCCAACTCAGCGGTCGCTAATGGGTTGACCAAATTATAAGCCATATCAAAGCAAAAATTATACACAAAGTTGAAAAGTATGGAAAGTCGTAAGCACACCGGTATAAAAAAAATAGTGCGAAAATACGTGTCTAACTGCGTACGGTGTCGCAAAGTTTTCATCCAAGACTGCCACGAGACTTAGTTCATGACAGGAGGGTAGTGAATAAAGTTCGTTAGAGTGTGTGTCGCGGATAGATTGGGGACTGTGTTGTCGAAGTTTTAACTGCAATTAAACTGGTATTGGATCAGCCGTGATTCCCCATTTGTGAATGAAGTGTAACTGATACTTTTTCATTACCTCATCGGTTATAACGATACTTTTAAAAAGCACGAATTCACCAATCGCTCCTCGGAAGGAGCGTCTGCCACTTGGAAACAAGTCCCCAATTGTAAATCTTGTATCGGATGCAGATGTCCTGGCTTGAAATCTTTGAAGTAACTTCCCGTTACACCACACACTGCTTGCATCGACACCACCATCTACATTCCACTGGACACTAAGAACATTCCAGACACGAAGTGCTCTTGGGTTGGCGTTGATCCGAGTAGAAGTAATTTTAATGCTGTTACCCAATGTTCCTGATACAACTACTTTGTCGCTTGCCAGTCCAATATATTTATCATAACCTAAGTTGTCTATACCAAAAAGACCAATCCAATCATAACTACCTGGAGGCATCACTGCATCCAGCCTGTAAACTATAAACACAGTAAAGAGGTCATTCTCTCCTTGTTTTTTATTCAGATTAAGGTTGGTAACCAATCGACTGAGCTTGTTTTCAAACAGCAAAAACCTGTGACCGTTTTGTCTTTTTTGTGACAGACGTGGTTGCAATTGAGGATTGCTTTGTAATGATGGTAACGATGATAGACCTTGACCATAAACTGCTGATACATTAAATGTTTCTGAGACATTCAGATCCGTTTCGTAGTCCACACGGTATTGCACTGTGGCCATGGAAGTGATGTAATCTAAACAGTAAAAAGTTTATATTATTTTTTATTTTCAGTTTTAACAACTAAAGATGCAGTGCTGTAGAGTAATACGGGACACTTTTAGCACGTAATATCTAAACAACATGACCCTTTTTTAAACAATTAACAACGGTCTATATGGGAGTCCTGAGGATAAGGTTTTATACTTGTTTGAATGTTCATTGTTAACTACCAAATGGGTCGAGAACATAAAATAAAAAGGTGGTCCATCTTCCCCACCCTATAGGTATACTAGACAGTATACTAGACATCTGTTTTATAACCAATAATAAATTAAATTACAGGTATAAATCGAACATTTTTAGTTTCGCTAACCCCTGACCTTTCACTTACGAAGGCACATGCACTGTGTGTAGCCCATGACTTATAAACGCTTACCTGAGATATGGTAGATCGTCCACTGCACAGTGAAAAGCATGTCCTCCCATCCCGAATCTTGATCGATTCGTTCCAGTTCCAAGACAGCGTTGTAAAAATTGATTTGTACAACAGTAACATTAAATTTCTCCACTCCTGTACTGTATTTGGGGTTAGCTGTTGCCTCGATGTAATAAGGCATTGAATCCAAACATATTTTGTAATCGAACTTCACGTTATGCTTCTTCGTCGTAGAATATATTGACATTTCAGTCCAGCCTCGTTTTATCGTCGAATATTCTAGTTAAAATATGACATCATGAATGAATGAATGAATGAATGAATGAATGAATGAATGAATGAATGAATGAATGAATGTAATTTACTTTATCCTCGCGTGGTCGGAAAACGACTGCGTTATAACACGAGTTTTCTGTTTCATACACCTCGTGCCAGCTTACTAGTTATCAACTGTGTTACTTTGTGGGGGATTATCATCGTTTTGTTTAGAATATAGTTTTCAGTTCTATGAACCCATATTAAACAAGAAAGAAAGACATTTTTTATAAGTCTACCGATGTTATTTTATACCCACCATTTTGCTGAAACGTCCCCGCTATTGCTGTCTCCAGAATAATAACTGCTAAGAATAACCACAACATTATGCCGTATTAATGCTTTTGATCCGATCTATGTAAATTCTCTACAGCCGATCCGACATATTATGTCACATACCAGTAAACGCAGTTTAATTAAAATGCTAAAGATGTAGCTGTAAAATATACCAAGTGAGGTTATATACTGAAAACGGTAAGGTAAAACTGATACATGACGTATTATTTCCTATTGAATACGGTTGTAATACTGGTACATGACGTAATTTTCAAGGGAAGTGATAGTCAGTAGGAACAATTTAACGATACCTTATAGGCTACGTTAGTTTGGGTATGGCAGTCGGTTTTGCAAATGTTGTATACTATCAAACCGACTACCATGCAGTGACTACATTTGACTCAAATAAACCTCTGCAAATGCTCCATCCAAAATATCCACCCTATTGAAATAACCGAACTGTACCATAATGCATTTATCGCGTCCCGAACTACAAAGCATATTTTGCTGTGGTTCTGCTCATAACGGCGCTATTTGTATTTTTCCATTGCACCAGTCATGTTTCCTTTCAATAAATGGAAAATTTAACCTGACGTAATGAATTGTTGTCGTCCCGACTGTGTCACCTTAAATTGCTTTGGTTTTAGTGCGTTTAACTAGAGCCGTAAATGTCCCCCATTTTTGTTAATATATGGAGCGCTTTGCGATTTTTCAACGTACAGTAGCTGCAACTGCAAACAAATTCCTAAAACGAAATACGAAATAATGCTAAAACGTAAAACGGGCTACCTGCTACAGTGTGCATGTTTTCTTGATTGTGTGGTCGTCGGTTTTGTTGCTAGTTTGTGTTCTGGTTTTAAGCAATCCCGACATGTGATCTTTTGCACATAACACAAACATGTATAGCGTGCGTATCACGAGGACACTTACGGCACGCAATAACATCTTTAAATTAATTCAAGTTTCGCCATCACATGAGGATGAATAAATAATCTTAACCATGTACATCCCTGCTGATGAAAGTAAAATTATGGAAGAAGGAAGAAAGTTCCGAGAAAGCTAAATTGCATGCGTTGAAGCTATGGCGTCAAATGGGGCCAAGAAGAAATTCGAATATTAGCACGACACTTCTATTTGTGTGACCGCCACTTGTGTCGCGGATGGAGTTGCGGACTGTGTTGTCGATGGAGCGGCACCGGTTGCTTGAAAGACTTAATCAGCTTCCCGGGTGTAGGGAAAATGAGCCAAATCTGGCTAAATCACAGGTTCTTGACAAGGACCGCTACCACAAAGAATAGAATAAAAGCAATGTATTTGTGCCCAGGAAAACTATACCTGTGCGATACTAAAGTTTGCGGGGGGCGGCTAATATTGAAGTTGTGGTTCGCGAGTTCACGTTCCGCAGCCTCGCGACGACGCTGTTCCATCCTGCCCCAAGGCTCACGCTATCAGACAACGCATTGCACACCGATGTATGACGCTTGTACAGCACATCTCAGTTCATTACGCGGTGAAAGTGCGGCATCGTGCTTAGAGACAATGTGAGACAGCGAGGTATTGTAAGCCCTGTACTGCCTCACAGTACAGGAAAGTACGAAGTTTATATATAACGAAAAACACGTGTAGCAAAACAATAAAACGCGTCATTGGCATGTGGCAATTGCCTCGCCTGGCATACACACGACTGGGTAATTGATTTATTATCACGATTAGAATGACGGGAAAGTAGATGTTACGAAAGCAGCGAAACTGCATTCCATTCCTGACATGCTTTTGTTTTCGCTATACAACGTTGCTTTATATTCAATCCTTATGCATTAGTGTTAAATTTAGCTATCTTTATATCATTAAATCTGTGCCAACCGCTACAAGTTTAACTGCAATTAAACTGGTATTGGATCATCTCTGATTGCCCATTTCTGAATGAAGTGTAACTGATACCTTTTCATTAATTTATCGGTGATAATGATCTTTTTAAAAAGCACGAATTCACCAATCGCATTGCCTAAATTTGATCTTAGTGGCACCAGTAGTAGGTATCGAAAATGGCCGCTATAATACTGTATTTTAGGATTACTTTGGTTTTCTCTCTGCGGTGGTTTCCCGTAATTTTATTTCCTTTTTGCTCAAGCTTCGGTTCCTGTACAAACGTAGACTCAAGCAGTTAGTTCCTGTTTCCTAAATCCGTTTAAGAACTTTGAATTGTGCGTTTATTTTACTGAGCACAAGCTGTACGTTAATTTTGTTTGTCGTGTTTGTTTCTATTTTGCACATAGTTTCAGAGTTCGCTAGCCGTCTTAATATTCAATAAAACTAACTGTTTTTGGATTTAAGTGTTATACTACCTTACAATTACTGTAAAAAGTTTTACAATTACTGTTAAAATTATGCAATAAACAATTAGGTGCTAGTGAGGAATCCTCCCCCCCTTGCCTATAGAAAAAACGATTGGAGTGTTGCTTCTTCTTTCCAACGACACCAAGATTTTTATTTTAGCCTTACTATAACTCGAGATATTAAAGTTCAAAGAGAAGTAGTTTCTTTCATTCGAGGGCGGGAGTCGACTTCACTAGGTGCAGCGACGATGGAATCGGTCTATGAATAATGCGCTAAAAGTAGGGGTTGCGAAAGTATTAATAAATCAAAAACTAGTGGCGGTATTACCCCAATTTTTTAATATGTTATGCATGTTGCTATACATCAACGTGTGTTAAAGTTTTGGTAATTTTTATTGGCGATTTTTTATTTTATCGCGTGTCAAACTTTGATAAAGTTTGACGGCCCACCCAACTAAAAGTACTTTGATTATTTAATATATTGTTTGATACGTAATTGAAGCGTCGCTTCTTCTTTCCAACGACACCAAGATTGCTGCTCCAGGTGTACCATAACCCGGGATATTTAATAATATATGATATATTTACTAATATATGATTTTTATGGGGAAATACCGTTACGGTCCAATGATTTTCTTTTTTCCTTTTTTAGTCTCTCGTTTTTTCTATAGGCAAGGGGGGAGGATTCCTCACTAGCACCAACAATTACATATAGTTGTTATTGAGGTATGTATCTTATCATTATTTTTAGAGGTCGACCGATATATCGGTTTACCGATATTATCGGCCGATATTTACGTTCTATCGATAATTGGTATTGGTAAAAAAGCGCCATATAAACACTGATATATAAATAGTTCGTGCGAAACTACGTGCGTCCTACTTTACCTTCACGTGCGTCATAGTTTAACCTCCACGTGCGTCGTAGTTTAGCCTTTACGTGCGTGCTAGTTTAACGTCCACGTGCGTCGTAATTTGACCTTTACGTGCGTTGTAGTTTAACGTCCACGTGCGTCGTATTTATGCGTCATAGTTGACCTTTACGTGAGTCGTAGTTTAACCTTACGTGCGTCGTAATTTAACGCCCGCATGCGTTGTAGTTTAGTGTTGATGTGCGTTCTAGGTTAGTACAAATGCAACTTTTTTCCTAAGAACATGCAGGCCGACCATTTTTTTTCTAATATAACTTGCAATATCATAAATACAGTTATAACTTTTGATTTATACTGATCATTTCATATGTTTCGCTGTAGTGACAAATATCAGTAAAATATCGGTATCGGTAAAAGCAAAAAATATCGGTATCGGTGGCAAAAATTAATATCAGTTAGTCTTTAAACTTATTTTTACATGGAGTTTGCGGCAGAAGTAAGCATATGATATAACCTGTATTTTTTTCTATTTTATTTTGCAATACCAGTTATATTGGGCTTTAATTCTGTAACCCTTATTCACTAATACCTAGCCTAGCCATGTACCTCTCACTCGTGTTATGCTTTTTTCAAAAATAGTTTTTAATGTTCACAAAAATGATTTTTTTTTAAATTTTACAAAGAAAAAGGTGGAAAGATAAAGGTTTACTGCTTTAATTATCTACAAATAATAATTTCTAGTATTAATATAATAATGTTATTAGTACTCTTGTATGCATAGGCCATAACTTAAACATACTGGTTTATTTTATATTATAAATTTTATATTGAATCAATTTACAAAAACAGTTGATCATAATTTTAGTTAACTTGTAGAGATAAAATAGGAATCCCAGAAATGTCATTTTCTATCTGTGGAACATGTTCAGTTGAAGAACAAACTCACAATATTGATCATGCATCTGATCTTCTTCAATTTGCTAATGAGTCACGACAAGATGGTTGTTTTAATGACATCATCATTCGTGTTGGAGAGAAAAACATTCCAGCAAATAAGATGGTCCTTTCTTGCTATTCCAAATATTTCAACACCATGTTTAAATCTGAGGTAGGTTGCTGTTGCTGCTTACTTTAGTACAGTTTAATTTACAAACATAATATTATTACAGATGAAAGAAAAGTATAAAGATGCTGTGGATGTTCATGGTGTAGATGCGGAAAGTGTAGAGAAACTTGTTGATTTTATGTACACAGGAAAAA
>NC_020177.2:2243482-2246528 GCF_000224145.3 Ciona intestinalis
GCCTGAGGATAAGGTTTATACTTGTTTGAATGTTCATTGTTAACTACCAAATGGGTCGAGAACATAAAATAAAAAGGTGATCCATTTTCCCCACCCTACTATACATTTGTTTTATAACCAATAATAAATTAAATTACAGGTATAAATCGAACATTTTTAGTTTCGCTAGCCCCTGACCTTTCACTTACGAAGGCACATGCACTGTGTGTAGCCCATGACTTATAAACGCTTACCTGAGATATGGTAGATCGTCCACTGCACAGTGAAAAGCATGTCCTCCCATCCCGAATCTTGATCGATTCGTTCCAGTTCCAAGACAGCGTTGTAAAAATTGATTTGTACAACAGTAACATTAAATTTCTCCACTCCTGTACTGTATTTGGGGTTAGCTGTTGCCTCGATGTAATAAGGCATTGAATCCAAACATATTTTGTAATCTAACTTCACGTTATGCTTCTTCGTCGTAGAGTATATTGACATTTCAGTCCAGCCTCGTTTTATCGTCGAATATTCTAGTTAAAATATGACATCATGAATGAATGAATGAATGAATGAATAAATGAATATAATTTACTTTATCCTCGCGTGGTCGGAAAACTACTGCGTTATAACACGAGTTTTCTGTTTCATACACCTCGTGCCAGCTTACTAGTTATCAACTGTGTTACTTTGTGGGGGATTATCATCGTTTTGTTTAGAATATAGTTTTCAGTTCTATGAACCCATATTAAACAAGAAAGAAAGACATTTTTTATAAGTCTACCGATATTATTTTATACCCACCATTTTGCTGAAACGTCCCCGCTATTGCTGTCTCCAGAATAATAACTGCTAAGAATAACCACAACATTGCGCCGTATAAACGCTTTTGATCAGATCTGTGTAAATTCTCTACAGCCGATCCTACTATGTCACATACCAGTAAACGTAGTTTTAATAAAATGTTAATGATATAGTTGTAAAATATACCAAGTGATGTTATATACTGAGAACGGTAAGGTAAAACGGATACATGACGTATTATTTCCTATTGAATACGGTTGTAATACTGGTACATAACGTAATTTTCAAGGGAATTGATAGTCAGTAGGAACAATTTAACGATACTATACGTTAGTTTGGGTATGACAGTCGCACAACAATGCTTATATAATGTATTTATATATTCACACAACCATGTTTATAGGCCCTGACAATTAATAAAAAACAATGTAATCTTAAAACGTATAGAAATGTTCTTGAATAATAAACAGATAATTGAACTGTACAAGAATGATGCTCAAACTATGTGTATTTTCTACTGCTGTGTCATATTTAATAATTTAATTTGTTTTAGCATTCCACTGCCTTTGAACAGAGTAATTTGCAATTGTATATTATTAAGATGTAGTAGAGTGGGGTAAGTTGGGATATGGGGTAATATGGGACACTTTTAACTATCTTTTTACGGGTACCCATGAGTTTAAATTAAAGACAAAAAAAATGTTACAGTATGATTCGACAGTATTCTCAAGGTCTAACAAAGTGCGCGATGCACCGCTGAATCATATTAAAACTTAAACTGAATTTTAAAACCGCACAATATTTTGTGGTATTTACGTGTATTCCTAATAATAAATACACTTATTAATCAAAATTTACGATGATTTTAAACTGTCCTGTCTTACACCATAGTACTCGAGAGTACAATGCTTATCCTGTGTGTTTTCGAATTGGTAAAATTACACCTGTTGTACGAATCGCTAAATAAATCCTCATATGTTTTAATATAGTTTTTTTGAATTGTTGTCAATCACTCAAAAACCGTCATATATTTTGTTTTTGGAAATATTGGGCAATATGTTCTTAAGTGTCCCATCTTCCTCCACCCTACTATACCTAAAATAGCGCTACGTAATACCTAAAAATGAAACATTAATTTCTTTAAAATGGGTGTAGAATACAAAAAAGGGTGTAGAATACAAAAAAGTATGGTCATAACTCGAATCCATGGCGCTCGAATCCCTTGTTCGTATATTTTACTCACATAAATAGATTAATGCGGAATAGTTTAGACTTTAGAAGATTCTATAAATATGCTTTTATGACGAATAATAATATTCATAATTAATAATTTTTTGAATTATTATTTTTTTTATTTTAGAATCGGTACCGCGGGGGACACCAGTAGAAGGTACCGAAAATGGCCGCTACAATTTCTGTATACTGGGATCACCTTGGTTTTCTCTCCCGGGTGGTTTCCCGAAATTTTATTCCCATTTTGCTCAAGCTTCGGTTCCTGTACAAACGTAGACTCAAGCAGTTAGTTCCTGTTTCCAAAATCCGTTTAAGAACTTCGAATTGTGCGTTTATTTTACTGAGCACAAGCTGTACGTTAATTTTGTTTGTCGTGTTTGTTTCTATTTTGCACAGTAGTTTCAGAGTTCGCACAGCCGTTTTAATAGTCAATAAAACTGACTGTTATTAACCAAGGTGATCCTAGAATACAGATATTCTAGCGGCCATTTTCGATACCTTCTACTGGTGCCACCAACCTAAAATTTGGACACTGTACTAACTAGACCCCAGCGGTACCGATTCTAAAATGAAAACTTTAAAATTCGAAAAAATATTAATTATGAATATTAATATTCGTCATAAAAACATATTTATAGAATTTTCTCCCGATCCAGCTTCGAATATGTTATAGCGCCAAGTGATACCTAAAATATGAAACATTATTTTCTTTAAAAAAGTGCGGGGATAGATGTTAAATATAAAAAAGTATGATCATAACTTGAATCATATAAATATTATATTTTTGATTTTTTTTGCGAAAATATAACTTATGCATACATCTATGTAGGTCACTAGCATGTTATCCCCATCGAAAAAACAATTAATTTTAACTTTTTTTTATAACTGAATATTAATATTCGTCATAAAAACATATTTATAGAATTTTCTCCCGACCCAGCTTCGATTATGTTATAGCGCTACGTAATACCTAAAAAATGAAACATCATTTTCTTCAAAAAAGTGCGGGGAAGGGTTCAGAATACAAACA
>NC_020177.2:2246578-2248465 GCF_000224145.3 Ciona intestinalis
GCAATAATAATAGTTAGTACAAGCCTTTATATAAACCAAGGTGATCCTAGAATACAGATATTCTAGCGGCCATTTTCGATACCTTTTACTGGTGCCACCAACCTAAAATTTGGACACTGTACTAACTAGACCCCAGCGGTACCGATTCTAAAATGAAAACTTTAAAATTCGAAAAAATATTAATTATGAATATTAATATTCGTCATAAAAACATATTTATAGAATTTTCTCCCGATCCAGCTTCGAATATGTTATAGCGCTAAGTGATACCTAAAATATGAAACATTATTTTCTTTAAAAAAGTGCGGGGATAGATGTTAAATATAAAAAAGTATGATCATAACTTGAATCATATAAATATTATATTTTTGATTTTTTTTGCGAAAATATAACTTACGCATACATCTATGTAGGTCACTAGCATGTTATCCCCATCGAAAAAAAAATAATTTCAACTTTTTTTTATAACTGAATATTAATATTCGTCATAAAAATATATTTATAGAATTTTCTCCCGATCCAGCTTCGAATATGTTATAGCGCTACGTAATACCTAAAAAGTGAAACATCATTTTCTTCAAAAAAGTGCGGGGAAGGGTTTAGAATACAAACAAGTATGAGGGTCATAACCCGAATCATACAAGTATTAAATTTTAAAATATTTCGGCGAAAATATAACTTACGCATACATCTATGTAGGTCACTCACATGTTATCCCCAGCGAAAAAAAAATTAATTTCAACTTTTTTTTATAACTGAATATTAATATTCGTCATAAAAATATATTTATAGAATTTTCTCCCGATCCAGCTTCGAATATGTTATAGCGCTACGTAATACCTAAAAAATGAAACATCATTTTCTTCAAAAAAATGCGGGGAAGGGTTCAGAATACAAACAAGTATGGTCATAACTTGAATCATATAAATATTAAATTTTCGATTTTTTTCGCGAAAATATAACTTACGCATACATCTATGTAGGTCACTAGCATGTTATCCCCATCGAAAAATTAATTAATTTATTTATTTTTTTAAATTTGAATATTAATATTCGTCATAAAAATATATTTATGGAATTTTCTTCCGATCCAGCTTTGAATATGTTATAGCGCCACGAAATACCTAAAAAATGAAATATCGTTTTCTTCAAAAAAGGGCGGGGATGGATGTTAAATATTGTGGAGAGTATTAGTTACTCGAATTTGGGGTTATTTACGGTTCTCCTGTCCGTACTTACGTACCTGGAAATATATCAAGAATTTTAATTTATTTGTTTCAATTAATACAAAAGATTGTTTGTTCTTGAAGCCTCTAAGATTAATTGATAGGCTCGTTGTCTGTTCGTTGATCATCGTCGGATTTCTGTAGAATATAACTGAAAACACATAGTTATCATAGGTAGTAAACAAATTAGTCAGAGCAATTGATACAAAACCATTTAACGCCGATACTTTTAGCCTCACTAGGTATATCAATATTCTTATATTTACTGTTATAATTTTGTTATAAAAAACATTTATGTGGATTAATATGTACTATTTTTGCGTTCGTGCAAATAAAATATATAAACACGAAATTCGAGTAATTAGTACTCCCCACAATATTTAACATCCATCCCCGCACTTTTTTGAAGAAAACGATCTTTCATTTTTTAGGTATTTCGTGGCGCTATAACATATTCAAAGCTGGATCGGAAGAAAATTCCATAAATATATTTTTATGACGAATATTAATATTCAAATTTAAAAAAAAAATTAAATTAATTATTTTTTTCGATGGGGATAACATGCTAGTGACCCACATAGATGTATGCGTAAGTTATATTTTCGCGAAAAAAATCGAAAATTTAATATTTATATGATTCAAGTTATGACCATACTTGTTT
>NC_020177.2:2249375-2256805 GCF_000224145.3 Ciona intestinalis
CCTGATTCGGGTTAAGACCCTCATACTTGTTTGTATTCTGAACCCTTCCCCGCACTTTTTTGAAGAAAATGATGTTTCATTTTTTAGGTATTACGTAGCGCTATAACATATTCGAAGCTGGATCGGGAGAAAATTCTATAAATATGTTTTTATGACGAATATTAATATTCAGTTATAAAAAAAAGTTAAAATTAATTGTTTTTTCGATGGGGATAACATGCTAGTGACCTACATAGATGTATGCATAAGTTATATTTTCGCAAAAAAAATCAAAAATATAATATTTATATGATTCAAGTTATGATCATACTTTTTTATATTTAACATCTATCCCCGCACTTTTTTAAAGAAAATAATGTTTCATATTTTAGGTATCACTTGGCGCTATAACATATTCGAAGCTTGATCGGGAGAAAATTCTATAAATATGTTTTTATGACGAATATTAATATTCATAATTAATATTTTTTCGAATTTTAAAGTTTTCATTTTAGAATCGGTACCGCTGGGGTCTAGTTAGTACAGTGTCCAAATTTTAGGTTGGTGGCACCAGTAAAAGGTATCGAAAATGGCCGCTAGAATATCTGTATTCTAGGATCACCTTGGTCTGTTATTAGATCTAAGTGTTATACAACCTACTTTTACAATGACTGTTATAATTGTGCTATTAATTTTCACATATAGTTATAATTAAGGTTACAGTGTGCGTCTCACTTTTTATGCTTATCTTTGCTATGTATCTTAACATTATTTTTACATGGAGTTTGCGGCGGAAGTAAACATATGATAATGATATAACCTTTATATTTTATTCTCTTTTATTTTGCAATGCCAGTTGCATCGGGCTTTTATTCTGTAACCCTTATCCGCTAATACCTAGCCGTGTACCAATAGGCGTTGATTTAGGGGTGCACGGGGTGCAGCTGCACCCCAAATTACAAAGATGGTGCAATAATGTCATTTTGCACCCCAGTCTGAATTTGTGTATACCGTTTAATTGAAGAATATTTACCACAAATTCGCCACTATTGCGTGGATATAAAGTTGTTACATAGAAATAAATTATGATGTAACACTTGTGCTTCTGATGAAAACTTTGTTTTTACCGTAAATGTTTAACATGGTGATAGTTTCGTCACTTTCGTGCGTGTTTCAAGTAGAAATGTTCACGGCACTCCGGCTTTGATCAGGAAAGACAAAACATGATTGACACGCTTTTAATTTAATTTAATTCGTGCGCTATGATCAGGAACGCAAGAGAAATCGTTGGCTAATAGCCAAAAAGCGCTGTTTGTGGGGTTCGTTTATTAAAAGTATATGCTAAATGCTAAAACAGGACTGCGCGAATTTAGTAATTTTAACATTACTTTAGTAAGTTGTATGTTTTAAATAGTGATTGTAAAATTATATAGTTTCACAGTAATTTAAAACTAAAGACTATTTTGTTTTAATTGTGATGCATTCGTTTAACGGTTTGCCCAGTTATAAGTTACGATTCCTTGTTGATGATTCCAATATAAACCAATATATTAGCTTAGTATGTAGTGAAAGCGGCACACCAACACGGGGCTAGTTATAGCGGGAAATATTGGCTTCAAAACGCACCAGTTTTCGATTTATAAAACTGCCAGAAAAATTGAATTTGTTTTTACATCCCTTTGCGGACGTGTACATTAATAGAGCATTTCTTTATTCTCGGTCATGAGAAGACGCAGGCACTATTTAGAAATAAAAGAATACTATTTCATTATACAAGGTAGTGAGCAGACTCGGGCGCGATTAATACGAAACATTAACTTAGTAAACAGTTTCTACAAACGTAAGTTTTTATAAAAGTATAACTGTAGTACCAAGAGCATTTGTAGTTTTTATTGAAAGCAGAAATTTAATTTGTTTTCAAGCTCCTACATGCTAAATAATGAACAAGTGAATTGCTATGTCAAATCAATTATGTCGAATCAATTGCCAGGTCAAACAATCGCTATTATGATGCAACGAATCCACGTGTGAATCCTTACAATTTCGTAACAAACTTTCTGCTTGGCTGAGAAAAATATTGTAAATATAAAGCAGCAATACTTCTGTGACATATTTAGGTTGTTGATTATCGCCTGCTTAAGGGCTAAAATTATTTATTTTACATGCAACTGAGAAAAACGCACAGCCAAGTTTATCTTGCTAATTCCCAACCGATAGAATATAAATCCATTGACGTCATAGATCCAATGATGTCATAGTCAACGCGCACGTTGTTCAGCGAAAATTGGTGCACCCCAAAATTGACAAAGATTATTAAAAAATCGACGCCTATGCATGTACCCCTAACTCGTGTTGATCACAAAAATAATTTTTTTAAAATTACATAAAGGAAAAAGTGGAAAGAAAAAGGTTTATTGCTTTAATTATCTACAAATAATAATTTTCTAGTAGGTGCTACTCTTGTAGGCATAGGCCATAACTTAAACATACTGGTTTATTTTATATTATAAATTTTATATTGAATATATTTACCAAAACAGTTGATCATAATTTTAGTTAATTTGTAGGTAAGATAAAATAGAAATCCCAGAAATGTCATTTTCTATCTGTGGAACATGTTCAGTTGAAGAACAAACTCACAATATTGATCATGCATCTGATCTTCTTCAATTTGCTAACGAGTCACGACAAGATGGTTGTTTTAATGACATCATCATTCGTGTTGGAGAGAAAAACATTCCAGCAAACAAGATGGTTCTTTCTTGCTATTCTAAATATTTCAACACCATGTTTAAATCTGAGGTAGTTTGCTGCTGCTGCTTACTTTAGTACAGTATAAGTTATAAACATAATATTATTACAGATGAAAGAAAAGTATAAAGATGTTGTGGATGTTCATGGTGTAGATGCGGAAAGTGTAGAGAAACTTGTTGATTTTATGTACACAGGAAAAATCAACATCAACACCAACAATGTGTGCGACCTTCTTGCAGTTTCTGATTTTCTACAAATACTTTGTATGTATAACTTGTTTGTTTTTTATTTACCAGTACACGATGTATTTTTAGCTGTCAGAAAACTTTGCATTGAGTATTTGTTTACAACAATCACGCAACAAAATTGCTTTACGATTCAAGCTTTGGCCAATTGCTTCACTATTCCTCAACTAACTGAGAAATTCAACAACTTTATTGTTGAAAATTATCAACAAGTTGTTTCTGGTGATCATTTTAAGAAACTTTCAAAAGATGATGTCATCAAGTTAATACAATCAACAAATAACAAGGTAGCCCTATTAGTTATGCCTTATGAATATTTTTATAGGGGTAGAGTGTAGCATAATGTAGAATATCGTAAGGCTCGGCGCTCAACCCAGTTTTCAGCCGAGCGTCAAAAAAGGAGACGCTTGGGCATGAGCTTTTGAGTTCGGGCTCGGCTCAGCACATCCCTAGTAAGGTCTACAGTTTGGCATAGCTACCGTAGCCGATAAATGTCTCAAAAAACTTACTCTTCCTGTGTGATAAAACAATATTAAAATAAACTGTTTTACATTGGTTTTACCAAATTACGACTGGATTATTAACTATATAAATGTATTTTTATTGTTGGAATTAGATAAAAATTGGTGAATGTGCTAATTTAAAACCTATGCTATTGTGCCAAAATATGAAGAAATGTGTTTCTAGTTTAAAAAAGGACACTCATATATTTATCAGGTTTCTTCAGATTTGGTTTACACTGCTGTTATAAACTGGGTGAAGTTCGATTTGGCTTCAAATGAAAGTTACTTGAGTGAACTTTTCAAATTTGTTGATCTTGGTGAAATGTCCCCAAAGATGCTTGAAGATGTGGTCTCTGTTGAGGTAAACAATCAAAATTGAGTTTATCGCTGATGATAAACAAATTTATATACTTTTAGCCACTTGTTCGAAAACTGGATGATCTGGGTTGGGCGTTCCATGATGCTGTGGTGCAACGTGCAAAGGGAATGGGTGAAGTAAACTATGCCGGTATCTGTGTTTAAAATATTTAACTGTTTTGTAATTTATTGTGATATTTTGGCTTTTTGATTTGTGTAAATATTAAAGGGTATCAACTATCTATTTCATTAGAGTACCAAAACATTGATTGTATATTTTAGTTTATGCTTAATATGGGGACATACTAACATACAAAGCAAATAGGTTTTGACTTGTTTGCTACAAGACATTAAATGTTGTGGTCTTTAAAATTCACTGCTGACATCATTAGGAATAAATAGTTTTGTGTAGATGCAATCTGTGAGGTCATTTAGCAGCTATCAGTAAAACTAACAAACTGATCAAAGTGGGCTATAGTCATTTAGTTTGTGAATGCAAACAGTATTAGATAGTTTAGCACTTTATGTGAACTTGGTTTGCGTAAAACCATCTGATTAATAATCGACTATTACATTTTTATACTAAATTATTGTTTGTGGTATTAAAAACCAAGCTGCTAAACAAAGTCACTAATCACCCGAAAAACGATTTAATGTTAGAAGTAGCCAGCAGCCAGCTTTAAAGTGCAATTTAAAAAATATTTATTTTTCAACGAATACTTTCGTTTTTCGAATATTACGTTTTGTTGTGATCAAATATTTATAGTTGGGCAAGCATATTTAACACTTTGCTTTCTCATATTTGATGGAGTTCTGTCATAACTTGAATATTTTGTGTTTTCATAAGAATTGTTTAGTGTATAATCATTTTGTTTAAATCTTTATTCCTTGTTTTATTATTCAGAGGAATCCCTCATATCACTTGGTGGTAGAACAAGTTTAACCAAAGTAACAAAGTTTGACTTAGAAACAAAACAATGGATTCAACTTCCAGTAAGTTAAACGTATGTTTCATAATACTTAAAAAATAGTGAGTCTGTTGTTGAACATATGGTGCATGAAGATTTAAAAGTTTAGAGCTGATTATATAGGACATTATACAATATGCTGTTAGTTGTGCTTTAATATATATTAGGGTGGGGAAAGATAGGAGTCCTATCATAAGACACTTTTAGCACAAAATATTCAAATATCCTGATCTTGTTTTTAACAATTAACAACGGTCTATGAGAGTCGTGAGGATACGATTTTATAATTATTCGAATTTTCTTTGTTTACAACCAAATGAGAAGAGAAAATAGAATGATAGTGTCCCACCCCACCCTATTATATAAAAGTTATTTTAGTGTAATAAATGAAACTTTCTGTAAATAATACTAGTCTGGGAGTCAGCACTTTTTTCGCATTAACAAACCTAATTTTTAACACGAGCAAACAATTTATTAAAAGACAATGGTACAACAGGTACCTTGGGGATATTAGCCAATTTCTCTAGTTGTAAGTGGTGAGATGCAAATTAAGTGTTAGATTTATTTTCAGGATTTACCCGTTGGTCGACAAGTAGCAGCAGCTGTTGTCATCGATGATGTTCTGTATCATCTTGCAGGAGAGTTACAAACTGATGGTGATGAAATAGCAACTAAAATTGTATATCGAATGGAATTAAAGGAGAAAGTTTTAAAATGGGAGAAAATAGCTTCAATGAATGTTAAGAGATATATGTTTGGTGCTGCTGTTATAAATGGTGAGTTTAAATTGATGTCATGTTGGGAAAATGCAGAAATTCGTTAACAAAATTATATTGTGGCAATTATTTTTCAAATTAAAATTAACAAATGAAAATATGTTGTTAAAATACCTGAAACTGCCCTAATGTGCTGAATTTGCTTTAACTTAAAAATTACATAAATTTGGAAGTATACATGAAAGGTTTTTTTAACCAAGAATTTGAAAAACATTATTTTTGCTACTATACAATTCTCTGTTTTGTTCGTTAAAAAAATAGTTGCAATTTTGTGTTTGTTACTACTTACGTCTGGATATTTTCAGAAACTTTGGGGGAGAAATGGAAATACGAGTATGTGTGTTTGATTTTCATGTTAATTTCTGTGATATTATAAATTCATTGCTTTTGCTGTTTGTATAATCCATAACACTAAACTGTTTATAACATAGGTGTCATCTTTGTATTTGGTGGAGCTGAATATAGCCCTATTTCATCTGGAGAATCTTATATTGTTCCACTTAACAAGTGGATTCAACTCAAACCAATGAAGATTGCCAGATATGGTCATTGTTTGGTTGCTCACAATGGTTAGATATTAGGATAAACATTACTACATTGGGGCAACCAATAATTATTGGGCACGTGTGTGCTTTTTTCTGACACAGTTGTAAAAGTTCGAGCCAATACCTAAACTTTAAAAAGTCATATTTATTCTGTAAAACCACCTAATTTTGCCAGTTACTTAAATTACATGCGGTAATTAGCTAAATCGCAGAACTGTCTTGTATGCATACAGCTTTTATCTTAAACTATTGGTCTAAATCTAAACCTTTTTAACCTGTATAACTTTTATTTATATAATTATTTTTGTATCTTTTACCTAAACCAATGATAATAACAGTGTCAAAATTTTATATAGTTGTACCACACATAGATCTTAAGACTGAACTATAAAGTTTTACAATTGTTTATTTTGAATGACGTTTGGGTAAATCTTCATTATTTTAAGCTATGTTCTATATATTGACCAGGATATTTATATTCACTTGGTGGATATGATGGGAAACAAGAATTATGTTCAGTTGAACGATATGATCCATCATCAGATGAGTGGAAAGATGTTGCTTCAATGAAAACACCACGTGGTTGTTTTACTGCTGTTGTGCTTAACAATGCTATTTATGCTATAGGTGGGTATTATTGTGGAGCTGTTATAATGTTTTTTTCTTACAATAAACATATGAGATTCAGTAATATTCAAATTTTAAGTTTTTGGGTTGTTGGTATTTAAAATTCCTAATAGTTTTAACCCTTTGGGGACGAGATATATTTTAACAAATTTTCCATTTTTGACCGACTGTCACATATTGCTCCCTAGGGCCACAGGTGTTTGTGCTGGCGAAAAATGACCAATTAGACTTTTGTTCTTTGGAAAAATTGCTACAAGATTGTATTTTGATTTTTTTGATGACGTCATTAAATTTTGAATGACATCATCAGAAATCTTGTATTTATGTGTAATTAGGGTTTTTAGGTAAAAATTACATAAGGAATCTATTGAAAAGTTGATTCCTGGTTTGTTTACTACCCAACTAAAATGATTGTTTGAACTGGTGATGTCAAAGGGATCAATTACGTCACTTATAACCTGGTGACGTCATTTTTTGAAAGCTCATTTTCGCTAAAATCCTAACAAAACTTGCCAAAAACATTTTATTATGAATTTAAAGGTAGAAACAACATGTAGAAGCAAAATGAGGTTAGATAAATACACACAAAAACATTTTTTATGTCACAAATTGTTTCATTAATACCTAAAAAACTTGTAGAAACAGCTGACATAGCTGTTTTTACGCAAAACCACAT